>NW_026000101.1:1854668-1865018 GCF_001458135.2 Marmota marmota marmota
GGGGGGGGGTGGCTGAGGATATAGTTCAGTGATACAGCACTTGTCTGGCATACGTACCGCCCTGGGCTCAATCCCCGGCAATGGATTAAAAAAAAAAAAAAAACAAATACAACTATCTCCTAGATTGAGACACAAATTTACTGTTAAATCTAGGAACCACGTTCAGCAACCCTAAGGTACAGAGTCAGCCGAAGAAACACAAGCCTGCCACATGAGAGATTCCCAAGGAGAACAGCCCTGGCCAACTTTAAAAAAGGAGAGAGGCACTCTTTAATTCTCTGGATTAGAGTCTGGGCTTATATCAACTTGAAAACTAGGAGTCGGCCATCTGTAAAACACAGATGTGGTTTTTCAAGAGAGACTCTATTTTTCCTCATTCTCATCTTTGCAATCCAAGTTCAAGCTTGAAGCTTGTGGTGGTGAGAGTCCTGTAGTGGTGAGTCCTGGGAAGAACACACCTCAGCGCATAGCTGATCAAGATAGGGAGGGGAAGAGCTTTGGCAGCAGGGCATACTGGAAAGAAGAGTCCTGGAAGCAGGTAAAAAAATTCCATGTCTATGTACCCAACAGGTACCACATTAGCTGAGAGAAAGGAATACCACCAGATGGACCAGGATTCAAAAGCAAACTACACATCCCTGACATTTGACTACACTACCTCCTAGTAAGAGGAGGGATTAATGGGGAGAAAATATAATCTGCTGCCTATGAAAAAATAATGTAGCACAAGTGTAATACAAGACTATGCTGAAAAGCAAAAGTTTGTATCTAAAAATAATTTCCTATGAAATCCACAAGAACTCCTCCACATTAAAACTTCAGAATATATTGATCTTGATTTTAAAAAATACACTACTCTGATAATGGGGAAGGCTGTGCATGTGTGAGGTATGGGGTACATGGGGTTGTTCATGTTCCTTCCTCTCAATTTTGTTGTGAAACTAAAAATGCTCTAAAAAATAAAGTCTTAAAAAAACACTATATGAAACAGGTACATAAAGTCATATATAACTGGCTGAGATAGGAAGACAATATGGAATAATGAGAGGCAGTGCTAACTGCAGGAGAAAAGAAAAGCCATTATTCCCATCTTTTTGTGCTTTTCTTCTGTATTCTGGGAGTCAAGTTTGTCCTCTGTATTAGAGAGAACTCCAACAAGATTTTCTGGTTTGATTTCTATTCTATATCGCCTCTAATGTTTTTTTTTTTTTTTTAAGAATTTTTAATATTTATTTTTTAGTTTTCGGCGGACACAACATCTTTGTTTGTATATGGTGCTGAGGATCGAACCCAGGCCGCACGCATGCCAGGCGAGCGCGCTACCGCTTGAGCCACATCCCCAGCCCTCTAATGTTTATTTTAATTTTGCTATTGTGTTTTTGCTTCTCAAGCTAATTACCTTTTTTAAATATATGTATGCCTTTATTTTATTTATTTATATGTGGTGCTGAGTATTGAACCCAGGGCTTTACCTGTCCTAGGTGAGCACTCTACCACTGAGCCACAACCCCTACTTTCTTTTTAACCATATCATATTGTCTTCCTATCTCAGCCATTAATGAAGATACATGACCAATAAAGTAGTTCTTATTTTAAATATGAGACGAATTAAATAAACTCAGTTCATAAATGTCTTCCTTCAAAATATCCACTCTTAGGGTACAAGACAAAAATCAGGATTTGGGGCTTACCTAAACTTAAGACCATACTCTTAAAGACTTTACAGGCTTTTTAGGTAATTTCTGCCATTCTGTAAGAGGACTTTTAAGAAAAAGACTGACAGCCTGTTTTGTGTTTTTTGTTTTGTTTTTGTTTTGCTACCAGGGATTGAACCTGGGGGACTCTACCACTGAGCTACATCCCCAACCCTTTTTAATTTTTATTTTAAGATAGGGTCTCACTAGGTTGCTTAGGTCCTAACTAAATTGCTGAGGCTGGCTTTGAGATTCTCCTGCCTCAGCCTCCTTAGCTGCTGGGATTAGAGGTTTCCACTAAAACATCCAGCCAAAGACTTAATTTTTAAAAGAGCTGTGACTGGGTGGTAGGATTCAGAACTAATTTCCTTTCTGTTATTTTCATATTTTCTGTTATACAAAAGAAAAATTACGCTTTTTATTACCTAAGTGATTTTTTTCAATTTCCTGAAAAATCTGGGCAAAGAAAAGATAGTGACCAAAAAAACTAAGCTTAAACTGGAAATAAGGTTTGGTAATAGCCTCTAGATTCGCTAAATGTACAGAGGATATTTGTTCCTAACTTTTCTATCAGCCTTCTAAAGAAATCTAGGATCACTTAGGAGATTCACAGTACTATAATACAAAAATAAGGTAAGGACCCAGAAGAAGCACAGCCATTCTTATTAGTAAACACAAGAGAAATTCTTCCTACGGGTATTAGTTAAAGAGAGTTCCTTCTGACCTCTTTCAGGAAGCAATAGGTATAGTTTCAGAACACAAGGACTAGAACCTAAACTCTAGACCAACTCAAGGAGCCTATAATTTCCTAGTTACACAGACAAAGTAAAACCAAAACCTTCTTGAAATAAATGCCTTCCACAAAGCAGTCATAGGGTACAAACTGTGAAAATTGTTTTAAAAGAATTTTGATGTGACACATTTTTCCTCAAAATAAAATAACATATCACCTTAAAAAGCCTCTAAGGAAAGCGTGCTAAAGAAAATGAATAAAACTTAAATAGATGTTTTTTTAAAAATGAAGAAATTTTAAAAGTCTAACACAGTGGCACAAGCGTGTAATCCCAGCAACTCAGAAGGCTGAGGCAGGAGGATCCAGTTTGAGGCCAGTCTCAGCAACTTAGTGAGACCCTTAAGAGCCTTACTCATAGACAGAAAAAAAAACACATGTTTTTTCTCTTTTTTTGCCAGAATTAACTAAACTCACATAACTTGTTTAGTTTAAATTACAAAATGAGTTAGAAGCAGAAGACAGAAATGTCACTATTACAGGATAAATTCTATGTTTTGGAAAAAAAAAACATAAGTTACTATCTATATTTTCTCACAAAAAATATGGACTAGATCTTATGGATCTTACCAGGTGATTCCATCTGCTTGATAACTGCAACCTCTGGGTGTTCATCTAAGAAGAAATCTGGTAATAAAGGCTGGCCTGAAAAATTGACCCCAGAATAATCATGTTAATATAACAACTACAAGACATTAGGATTTTCACACCTGTTTAATAAACATTATCATTTTATTTTAAAATCATTCTGGAGAAACAGTAAAGGCTTCTGGGAGAATTATCAAACTACTTATTTTCATTAATGTTCCCATAACCTAGATATCTTCTCCCATGACTCAATTCATTTTCAAGATCTAGTTTTAAAAAACACCTTTATGTGAAGTCTTTACCCTCTTCATCCTTACAACTCCTTCTGTCCACAACTCAGCTCACCTGGCCCCTAAGAGCAGGGAGGCCCTCATTAAGGAGGACTTGCTTCCCAGATCAATGCACTTGGGTCTTTTCTCTCTTCCTCTTCTTCTCACTCTAACATCATGTAAACTAAGACATCTTCTTCTCCTAGACCTTTTTTCAGTTAACAGTTGTGCTTACAAATAAATTAATTATCTTAACATCACACTGATACCTTTCATGGCACATGCATGGAAGAGATTCAAAGGTCACAAAACCTTCAGAATTGTAGGAAAATTAGATGTTAATTCTCTCACTCTCTCTCTCCCCAACCCCTCTCTCTCTGTTTTTCTCCCTCCCTTCTCTGTCTTTGAAAATTAAACAAACTTCTGGAAAGCAAGAATTAATTGATATTTGTTATATCTTAATATCAGAATAACTGGTCATAGTAATAAGTTCTCAGTACTTGATAAGATTTTTAATTGAAACCTAACTTAAAAGTTTGTATAAAATGACATTGGGTCTTTAAAACCTGATGTGATCATCATGCTGTACCAAGACCCAGAAGACAGGAGTCTGGTTCAGGTTCTGCCACCTATTAGCCATCAGCCCTTAGGCAAAGGCTTCATCTCCCTCAGCCTGTTTTTCACACTGGACTATTTTAACTACTAAATATTGTGAGGGTACTATATGTCGGGTACTGTGCCAAACACATTATATACATTATTGCACATAATTCTACAAAAAGCCTGTATGGAAGGTATCATTTGCTTCATTTTCCCAAAAAAGAAACTGGGGCACAAAGAAAGTGGGTAATATGCTCAAAGCTACACAGTAGCAAGAAGGAGAGTCAAATTTGAGCCCGAGTTGTCTTTCCCCAAATTCCACATTCTTAATCATTACACAATATTACTTCTCTCACAGGATTGCTATGAAAGTTAATTAGATAATGTATGTGAAAGTGAACTAAAGAGACAGGTAGGGATGACACAAATCTAAAAATGTAGTTTCTGTCAGCTACAAGCTCAGTTTAATGATTTATATGCTTTAATACAAATAAATATAACCCCCATTTATGGCTTGCATTCATTCATTCACTCACTCATTCATGCATGTGTATGAGACAGTGTCTTACTATATTGTCCAGGAGGGTCCCCAAGTGCTAGGCTCAAATGATTCTCCAGCCTCAGCCTCCCAAGCAGCTGAGACTACAGTCATGTGCCATTGCACCTGGCTTAGAATACACTTATTATATAAAGTAAAAATCCAATATCATCATCTTCTGCAATTTAAGAGAAAGTTATTTTTTAATAAGGGAGCCTTCTGCAAACTTCTCAAATCAGACTGCTATACCTAAGACAGTATGATTTCATCAATGCAACTTCACAATCCATCATTAAGGTATTAGACACTGCACTTAAAAAAATAAACACTTGGGTTGGATGCGGTGACACACCACGTAATCCCTGTGGCTCAGGAGGCTGAGGCAAGAGGATCTCGAGTTTAAAGCCAGCCTCATCAAAAGTGAAGCACTAAGCAAAGCAGTGAGACCTTGTCTCTAAAATAAAATACAAAATAGGGCTGGAGATGTGGCTTAGTGGTTGAGTGCCCCTGAGTTCAATCCCGGGTAACCCTCTCCCAAAAATAAACATTCAGAATGAGTCCACAGTCTTAAGTTTGTAAAAAAACAAAACAAAACAAAAGAAACTACTGTACCATCTGATACATCTGATACATATCCTTGAATAAAATCCTTACTCTGATTTTAACACTGACTTTAAAAACTAATTTTCATTTCTGGTTTCAAAATCTGAAAATGGCCAGTAGCTGATTAAACCCTTCTGCGTCACTTCAAAAGGCCTCAACTCACTTCTATTTGTCCTTTCTCTCTTTTTTCAAATATTGTTAGTATGGGTTTTCCACTTCATTGGAAGGACAGCTTTTAAAAGAACATATTCTTGGGGCTGGGGATGTGGCTCAAGCGGTAGCGCGCTCGCCTGGCATGCGTGTGGCCCGGGTTCGATCCTCAGCACCACATACAAACAAAGATGTTGTGCCCGCCGAAAACTAAAATAAATAAATATTAAAAAAAATAAAATAAAAAAAATAAAAGAACATATTCATTTTATGATCACACACACACACACACACACGATGTAATCATTGCAGAAAATATGGAAAAACACATCACTATGTTAAAAAACTACAAGTATTACCTGGTTTAACTGCATAGATGTCAAAATTTTTTATTCCTTCCTCTTTTAAGATATTTTCATCAATAACAAAATTTCCAGTAAAACTTTTTGGCTTTTTGAAAATGGAATATGCAGCATCTGCGATGATATCAACTTTTCTACATTGGCTTTCAACACCAGATCCTCCCAGCATATCCATGGCAGCTGTGTGTATGGCTGTAGAAAAAATAGACACATGTACATGTACATAACTCCAAATCAAACAAAAGGACTGTGGAAGTAACAAGCAAGCACCATCCTTCAAAATTACCAAGACTAATCTCTTTATTCCTTAGATGATAAAAACAAGGTCCAAAAAGGTAAATGTTCTAGAGAAAGAACAGGGTAGAAAACACATATTCTTTACCCTATACAATGCTTCCCTACAAGGACTCCCTTAGGAGAATCACAGATAGAGATTTCTGATTTAGGATGTTCAAAAATTTATCTGGCGCCAGGCACAATGGCACATGCCTGTAATCCCAGAGGCTCAGGAAGCTGAGGCAGGAAGATCGTGAGTTCAAAGCCAGCCTCAACAATTTAGCAAGGCCCTAAGCAATTCAGTGAGATTCTGTCTTTAAATAAATATAAAAAAGGGCTAGGGATGTGGCTCAGTGGTTAATGCCCCTGGGTTCAATCCCCAATACAAAAAAAAAAAAAAAAAAAGGATTCACCTGGCATTCCCAAGAGTCAAGAAAACCTATACGGTATAACAGAAAATGCACTTAGCACCAAGGCACATGAGGGGAATTTTAAACGAACATCTTTGGTCCTCAGTTTTCCATCTCTAAAACATGGAGCACCCTTTCCTAAGTTTACTGCCTCTCTTCCCCCTGATTTGAAAATAGAGACTTTGTTTCTCTTGTTCATCACTGGATCCCCAATGTCTGAAACAATGATGAAAGCCCACAAGCATGCTTTCATACTGGCAGGATTTGGGAGGGTTATTTTTAAATTCATATAATACTAGTTTATAGAAAAATTTAGAAAAGAAAATAAAAAGAAACAAAGGAAGAATCTGTATATGTCGGTTTGAGTGCTGGTGACTAAACCCAGAACCTCTACACTACCAGTCCAAAGAATTTTTAAATATAATCTGCAATTTTTGATTTTCACCATTTGGGGTTTTTTTTTTTGATTGAACCCATGGCATTTTACCACTGAGCTACACCCCTAGTCCTTTTTATTTTTTATTTTGAGACAGGGTCTCACTAGATTGCAGAGGCTAGCCTGGAATTTGCAGTCTTTCTGCCTCAGCCTCCTGAATAGCTATACAGATACTTGACCAAAGTCCATATTTCTTATATGAAGTAATGTGTGACTCCATGATGAATGGTACATTGTTAATTATATATTGCCGAAAATTTTAACATCTCAAATCTGTTTATGTATATTTTAGTTTACACAAAGCAATGAAAATCAATTTGTTTCCATGTACTTTCTTTTTTTTCTTTTTGGTACCAGGGATTAAACCCAGGGGCGCTTAACCACTTAGTCACATCCCCAGCCCTTTATATTTTTTATTTGAGACAGGATCTCACTAAGTTGCTTAGGGCCTTGCTAAGTTGCTGGGGCTGGCTTTGAACTTTCCATTATCCTTCATCCACCTCCTGAGTTGTTGGGATGACATATGCCCCTTTGCCCAGCTTGATTCTACGCACTTTAGGCTTGAGTTTCTAACAAAACTTCTCTCCATTCCATCATTAAAACAACATATAAAATTATTACACACTTGGGGCTGGGGCTGTAGCTCAGTGGTAGAGTACTTGCCTCACACGTGTGAGGCGCTGGGTTTGATCTTCAGTACCACATAAAAAATAAGCAAAGATATTGTGGCCATCTACAACCCAAAAAAATTTTAGAAAAAAATTATTACATGGGCTGGGGATGTGGCTCAAGCGGTAGCGCGCTCGCCTGGCATGCGTGAGGCCCGGGTTCGAGCCTCAGCACCACATACAAACAAAGATGTTGTGTCTGCTGAAAACTAAAAAATAAATATTAAAATTCTCTCTCTCTCTCTCTCTCTCTCTCTCTCTCTCTCTTTCTTTAAAAAAAATTAAATTACACACTAGAATAACATATATACTTTGGTCTGTAAGATAAAATGTTTGTAGCTTATAAGAGCCACTGGCTCTTTTTCATTCATTCAAAAAATAGTTATTGAGTACTTAATTCGAGTCAGATATTACTTAGGGAAAAAGGAGTGGACAAGAGACATAAACCACTACTTTCACAGAGCTTATGTCTGCACTTCAAAAGAATGCTCAAGTAACTTAGGGGATTTCATAAAAGCATTGAGTTAGAAGATAGCTTTCTACCTTATAACTAAAGTTCATTCACTAGGAGTTAATTTGTTTTTCTTTCTTTTTTTTTTTTTACGTAATCAATAGGTTTCATCCTTAAAGTGACATCTTATTAATTAAAAAAAAAAAAAAACAGCAGCTAACATTCATCAAATATGCCTTGTGCCAGGAATGCTGCTACACACTTTTACATACATTATCTGAATTCTTAGAACCCAAGTGTTAGATACTGTTATTTCCATTTTAAGGATAGAAGCACTAAGACACAGAGGGTTGTGACTTATCCAAGGTCACAGGAGCTAGAATTCAAGTACCTGGCAGCCTGACTTCTATCTACCTCAAGCGTTAACCAAGTTCTTAGAATTCAGTTATTGTCCCATTCCTATAAACTGCACAATTTTTCCCAAAATATTTCAAGAGGGCAAATCTGGAGACCATTATACATATTTGTATATTCCCAATTTCAACGTAGACTATATGAGTGGCATGAGAATTTTTTAAAATTCTAAATTAGAAGACTAATATGTATGTCAATTTGGAGGTATAGTTCAGGAGTAGAGTGCTTGCATTGCATGTGCAAGGCCCTGAGTTTGATCCCAAGCACTACCAAAAAAAAAAAAAAGAATATATCAAGTACAAATATGTACATGCTGTGTGTACATGTACACATGTACGGAACATAAGAACAAGGAATGGTTCTCCAAAACAACCTATCGTTAGGTTTAACAATCTTTCTAGAAAAAATACAAAGAAGGCACCAATAGAGGCAAACTGTGGAGCTATGGAGCTATTTTTTCCTTTCTTTTATCTTTTTTTTTTTTTTTTGGTCATGCTGGGAATCAAACCCAGGGCTTTACACATGCCAGACAAATCTCTCCCTATGAGCCACATTCTCAGAGGGAGAGAAGGCCCAAGTCTTCTCAGAATCTCAAGATTTTGCAATAACAATAGGCTAACTCAACAGAAAATAAAAACTGATAACCAAAACAGCCTATAGGATCAATCAAATAAAACTCACTGATGACCTCTGGGAAAGAAAATGAATGAGTTTGTTATGAATACAGATAAGACTTGGATCACAAGTAACTTCAAAACTTGAGTCTTAATGTTTGTTTCTAACTTTTTCATTACTGTATAATTAGCTATCCATTTAGTAAATATCAGCTATTATCTTGTCTAAAAAAAAAAAAACTTGAGTCTTATTAAGGAATAATTGGAAAGATATTGAATAGTTTCTGATTGATTCTCCTATTGACAGCTTACTCAAAACAGTAACAAGAGTTTAAAACCAATCAAAGATTTCTTTTTATATAAACATTGGAGTGCATATCAAGCTTAAAATATCAGCACTGCCTTCAACTCCTTCTCTGGTGAAAGAGCTTGCCTCACTTCTCAACACCTGCCAGCCCTCACTGCCCCTCACCTGTACCTGTGCTCACTGACCCAATGATGTCACTGATTATAAAGAACAAAATTTACTTTATGCACAGCTAAGGATACAAAAGAGCTGTCAACTGAACTATGGTACATCATTAACTGCAAGGTGAATATTGGTACCAGAGATGTAAAACATTTTGATATCACAAATGTAAAAGTGTAAAACGGGTATCTCAGATTCAACAAAATATAATACAAAAGCTGTTGAACTCAGTCAGTGAATAGGTCCCTGGAAAAACAGGGGGATTTGTTTTGATTTCCAGCACCAAAGTGGAGGAGGAGGCAGCTGCCACGCTGTCTCCTCACCCTCCCTGGTTAACTGAGTTCTCACATCTGTTTGTAATGTGATCCAGGTATCAGAGGCCTGCATAGAAGTGATACTTTAGTGACCTTCTTCTTTGTTGTCATTACCAGATCAGCAGTTGCCCTTCCCAAACTCCTTATCCCAGCCGGCTCACATAAAATCCAACACAAAGTGGACTTTCCTGTTTCCACCACATGTGTTCAGACCAGTTAGATGGAGGAGGTACACAACATTTTGAGTAGCAGCCAGCTTCCCTTGTCCCCTCACCCTACACCACAACAGAAACTATGAAATAGGCCTTATAAAAAGAAAAAAATTATAATTCTAGAGGTGATTCAAGATAGTCTATCTTGACACTATAAGCATACATGCATACTCTCAGACTCAATGTAAACTATATGAATCACATGAAAATTCTTTGAAATTCCAAATTAGAAGTCTAATTAAGAGTGTATTTGCTGAAGCTGGGCATGGTGGTATATGCATATAATCTCAAGCTGCTTGGGAGGTAGAGGCAGGAGGATCACAAGTTTGAGAGCAGCCTGGGGAACTTAGTGAGGCCCTGTCTCAAAACAAAATTTTAAAAAGGGTTGGGGATTATAGCTCATGGTAGAGTAACTACCTCATATGCATAAGGTCCTGGGTTTAATTCCCATAACTAAATATATATATATATATATATATATATACATATATA
>NW_026000101.1:1866678-1873267 GCF_001458135.2 Marmota marmota marmota
CAGTGGTAGAGCACTTGCCTAGCATGTGTGAGGCACTAGGTTTGATTCTCAGCACTGCACATAAATAAACAAATAATTGTGTCCATCCATAACTAAATATATATATATATATATATATATATATATATATACATATATATGTGTGTGTGTGTGTGTGTGTCAGAAGTGTAGAGTGCTTGCCTAAGTATGTGTATGCCCCTGGGTTCCATCTCTAGCACTACAAAAGCAAATAAAGTCAAAATACATGTCATGCCCATATGTGTATGTGTGTAAGTAAATGATCTTCAAGGCATGAAACCATTAGAGGCCTGCTCTCTGATTCTTCTCTGGATGTGATGATTTTAGCAGAGTGAAAGTGCTAAAGCCAGGAAGAGCAATGTCACCAGTACCAAGCCAAGAGGTCAAGCAGGAGAGCAAGGCGCTGCTCTGATGAAAAATAATATATGTTACATGGTATCCATTTCACTAAGTGCAATAAATCTCCTTTTCCTTAAATGGCAATCATACTGTGAGATTACTTCTAGCTGACATAGTCAGTTCCAGCTGACACAGTCTTCTACACAGCCCAGGATGAGGAAATGTGTTTTTATTTTGTTTTTTTAAATTAAACAGCCCAGAGCCTGGATCCCTTCTCAAATCCATTTCACTGCCTTACTCATAAATAATGTAACATTCTAGCTATCTTTCCTGCCTCCTCTCTCTATAATCTTATAAACCATCCAATAGCCCGATGAGGGATTAAATGTCTTAAACCCCATCAAACAACCATATTGCTTTATTGCTATTTTTCTATACTACTTATTATTACTACCCTGTTTAAAAAAAAAAAAAAAGTTATTTTTTTCCAGCACTAGGGATTGAACCCAGGGACATTTTACCACTAAAGTTAGATCCTCAGACCACCACCCCCTACTTTTTTTTTTTTTTTTAATTTTGATACAGTCTCACTAAATTGCCTTGGCCAGCCTTGAATTTGTGATCCTCCTGCCCCAGCCTCTCAAATAGCTATAATGACACGTATAATGTGCCACCACCTGCCTATGGAGCTTGAATTTTAACCTATATTCAGTGCAGAACCACTTGAAGAATTTTTAAAACAGTAGAGCATTAACAAGAAGAGGGAAAATAGGAACATGAAGTGATATAGCTGTTTAAGATGTTTAATTCCTACATCTGACTATTGAATGACTTGTGAGATTATAGAGACAGGAATTAAAGATAGTTAGAATATTACACTACTCATTAGTAAGGCAATGAGAACAGACTTTAGAGCTCCTAGGCTGGGGATGTAGCTTAGTGGTAGAATGCTTACCTACCACGTATGAGGCCCTGTTCAACACCCAGCACTGGGGGAAAAAAAATCAACAGCTAAAGTTCGCAAATAAGACCTGAGGCTTAGCTCATCCATCTCCCTCCACACCCTCATCTCCACCCAACATTCCAGTGAACCTGAACTACTTGAGTTGCTCAAGTTTAGTGGGAAATAACAGCCAACGCCCTATCATACACCCCATCACACTCCTAGGAGTTCCACCATGTACAACAGAATTTTCCCATGCTCCAGCCTTTGCATATGTAGTTGGCTATACCAAGGGATGTATTGCCCAGTTTTCCTCACTAGCCTCACATCCCCTTGAAATCTTATTTCTACTGTATGCCTCCTTTTAAAAATCTCCATTCTTTACCCTTTAACCTGAGTTAGAAGGAACTTTTGCTATGTTTAAAAAGTACCCTGTATATAATTCATCCTTCCACGTGTCACAAGGAATATGATTATAAATTTAATTTACCATGTCATCAAGTCTCAGACCATATGATACCACTGGCACCAAGATGTCTAGTAAACCAAAAACAAGCACCTTAAAGTTATAGCAAAGAGCTGATTTCTCTTGCAGGTCCTGATGATCCCTTCTGTATGTAGTGCCACACAATATTATCCTTCATATAAAATTTTGTCTACTTTAAAAAAAAAAATTTTGTAGTTGTAGATGGATAGAATGCTTTTTTTGTTTGTTTGTTTTTATGTGGTGCTGAGGCTCAAACCCAGTGCTTCATGCATACTAGGCAGGTGCTCTACCACTGAGCTACAGCCCCAGCCCAAGTTTTGTCTACTTTGATACTAAGCAGGAGGCAATCATACTGTACATTTGTTCATTCTTTCACATGTTCATTCATCAAACTTTGTTTGGAGGGCAAGTACCAGGGATTGAACTTAGGGCCACTTGACCACAGAGCCACATCCCCAGCCCTATTTCGTTTTATTTAGAGACAGGGTTTCACCGAGTTGCTTAGCATCTCTCTTTTTGCTGAGGCTGGTTTTAAACTGGCAATCCTCCTGCCTCAGCCTCCTGAGCTGTTGGGATTACAGATATTAGCCACCACACCTGGCTTCATCAAACTTTTATTGAAGGTCTATAACAACTAGAAAAAATGAACAAAGCAGACACTGTCCCTGTTGTCAAGAAGTTTTTATTCTAGCTAGGAATGCACTGAACTATCCCAATTATAAATTAATAATTAATTATAAATTAATAATTACAAATGTTTTAAATAAAGGAAATGCACAGACTACCAAATCCAATGAATCTCCACCTTATAAGAACTATTAGCAACATTTGACACAATCATTCCCCTTCCTCCTTGAAACATTTACTTTAAGTGGCTTTCAAGGTATCATACTTTGGATTTCTTCCTACCTAATGGCCTGTGCAAGTCTTCCTCTTTTTCTAATCCTTTTAATGATGCATTGGCCAATGGTCTTTTCTCCTTATACATCATCAAGTGTTATGGCTTTATACACCATTGATAAGCTAATAACCTCCAGACTCATATACCCAGTTGTCTACTGACCAGTTCTACCTGATGCTCAAACACAATGCCTCAAACTGAATTCCTAACCTTTCTCTCCTAATCTATAGCTCTCCCCCTCTCAGTTCATGGCATGCCCACTGCTCTAGTTTGCTCAAGGCAAAAATCTTGGCATCATCTTTGATTCTTTGTCTCTCGAACCCACATACAATCCGTCAGCAGAGCCTGCTGGTTCTATCTTTAGAATATCTCAATATGTGACTATTCTCCACTACCTTTACTGTCACTGCAGTAGTGTCCAGTTTCTCTCTTGCCCCACCTCCCCAAAAATCTAGGCTCAACAGAACAGCTGGAGAGATCCCTTTAGGCATTTAAGATAAGTCAGATCATTCCTCTGCTCAAAACCCAGCAACTGCTTATTTCACTCTTGAGTAAAAGGCTGAATTTTGACAAGGACCTATGGTATCTGACCTCTACTTCCCTTAGATATCATCTCATCATTTCCCACTACTGTTCCCTCTCTTCAGAAACACTGGCCTTCTCCCTGCTCTCTGACCCCATCAGCCATGCTTGTCCATAGGACCTTTTCACTGATTACTTCCCTCTGCCTTGGATACTTTCCCTTCAAATAACATATTCCCAAGGCTCACTCTGTCACCTCCAAGTCTATGTTCAAATGCCACATTCTCAAAAAGGCCAAACCTTTCTACCTTGTTTTTCTTTTTTAATTGAAACCTTCTCTCCCCAATATATGAGATTCCCAATCCCTCTTTCTTTGTTCTATTTCTTCACAGCATTATCATCTATTTGGTTGTCTATTATGTCTCTCCCAGTTAGACTGTTACGTTCCTTGAGGGCAGAGATTCTTACCTGTTTTGTTCTCTGATGTTCTTTAAGCAAACAGAACAGAGCTTGGCAATTAACAGGTGTCTAATAATGTTTGTTGTATCAATAAGATCTAAAATTCTTAGTCATAGGCTTTTTCTCACTTTGTTAACTCAGGATTCCCAAAACCTACAGGTTAGAGAGTGCAGGCAAGCAGGAAGAACAAGCACAAACAATGGTAACAAACTCTTACATCTCCCACCCTAAATAGTAAACTCTGTGAGGGTGACAGACCCTCACATTCATCTCAGTACCCAATGCCTGCATGTAACAGGTGAAATATCTGTTGAATTCGTCATCAATGAATACTGCTGAGAACCATTAAAGTCTCAATGAATGTTTGGAAAACGAATGAATGGAAAGTGACAACATAAAAGAGGTACAAAGAGAACTTTATTTATTTTATTTTTTTTTTAAAGAGAGAGAGAGAATTTTAATATTTATTTTTTAGTTTTCAGCGGACACAACATCTTTGTTTGTATGTGGTGCTGAGGATCGAACCCGGGCCGCATGCATGCCAGGCAAGCGCGCTACCACTTGAGCCACATCCCCAGCCCCCAAAGAGAACTTTATTAGAACTTTGTTACTTCAGAGTCCTCCCTTCTAACTACCTAACTCTATCAATTTTGGTAGCAATGACATCTGGGCTGGGGGAAGGAAGCTGAGAAAGTATGAGAGATGCTGAAAGGCTGAGGCAGCAGCTCAGGAGGAACATTTTGCAAGTTCAAAGCCAACCTCAGCAACTTAGCGAGGCCCTAAGCAACTCAGCAAGACCCTGTCTCTAATGAAAAAGGGCTGGGGATGTGACTTGGTGGTTGAGTGTCCTTGAGTTAAATCCCTGGTACCAAAAAAAAAAAAAAGGTAAGACTAAAAAGGTAGTTGTTTATAAATTTTGAAATCCAAACACATTTCTATGTCCCAGCACCAAACAGAGCTGTGGCTGCCCCAAAATAGACTGTCAGAATGCTTCTCTGTCCCCAATTCTAGGCTCATATGAGCCCTTTAGAATACAATGACTTTCCCAACTCCTAGGTTTTGAAGAGAGTTTACTGCTTTTGGTTAAAGACCAATATTAAAGTTTTCTCTTATACTCTCCTATATTCAAGAATTCTTGTTTATTACCTATATTTCTTATTCCCAGTTATTCTATCATAATCCGATCATATTTAGCCATACATACTGCAGTGTTATTTGTTTGTCATTATTTTCTCTTTTCTTTTCTGAATCATATCCTGAAAAAGTCTTTGTTCTGACAGCTTGCTGTTTAAGAGACTTTTCTAGATTTTTCTCAAGTGTGATAGCAGACTCACATATCTTCCTTCAATAAATATTATCTTGGCTGAGTTCCTTCTTGTCAGTAATGTGCAGATGTTATTTCACAGCCTTCTTGTTTCTAGTGTTTGAAGATGAAAAGAGACTGCAGACCTCTTTTTCTTTTTTTGGTAAGAAACGTGCTTGACAGATTTTCTTCCGATTCATGAAATTCTGAGATCCCTTAGATGTTTTTTCCCACTCCCTATAAATTCAGACTCATATTTGATAAACCTTTCAATCCATATATGTATGTCTTTCTTCAGCCTCAGGGAATTGCTTTCCATTATTAGTTCAATTATTGTTTCTACTCTATTTGTTCTATTTCCAGCCTTCCTGCTGGGACTCCTGATATTTGCATGTTCCCCTGAATGTGTTTTCTAAGTTTCTTCTTTTTACTCACAGTGCATTTGCTCTTTTATTTCTTGCACTTGAACTTCCAAGCTATTTATTCAGGTATTACAATAAAAATACAGTCCTTCAATTCAAATATTATACATATATTTTTAATTCACAACAATCTATTATTACTTCCAGAAAGCACTTTTTTCTGCTATAATTCAATCTCTTAATGTAGTTGTAGTTTTTAATCAAGGTATTTTCTGTTTCATTAGCAGTTTTATTCTACTGAAAGCTGCTATTCTAGATGTTTTTTTTTTTTTCTTTCTGTGCCTGGATATGGGTCCCCTTACCTCCACTGAATTTTTTTAAAATTATTTTTTAGTTGTAGATGGACACAATATCTTTATTTTTTAAAAATATTTTTCCTTTAGTTGTACTTTTATGTGGTGCTAAGGATCAAACCTAGCACCTTGGACATGCTAGGTGAGTGCCCTACTGCTGAGCCACAGCTCCAGCCCCACACACTATCTTTACTTCATTTATCTATTTTTATGTGGTGCTGAGGATCGAACCCAGTGCTTCACGTATGAGAGGCGCTTGCTCAACCCCGGAGCTACAAATCTCAGCTCTCTATCCAGGAATTTTGAGTACAGATGTTCCTCAACTTATTATGGGGTTATGCCCTCATAAACCCCTCATAAATTGAGAACATCTTAAATCAAAAATGCATTTAAGAGCTGGGTGGGACTGGGGTTGTGGCTTAGTGGTAGAGCACTTGCCTAGCACATGCAAGGCCCTGGGTTCGATCCTCAGCACCACATACATAAATAAATAAATAAAATAAAGATGATATTCTGTCCAACCAAAAAATACTTTTTTTTCTTTACCCTTTATTTTTTTTTATTGGTTGTTCAAAACATTATAAAGCTCATGATGTATCATCTTTCATACATTTGACTCAATTGGGTTATGAACTCCCATTTTTACCCCAAATACAAATTGCAGAATCACATCAGTTACACACTCACGTTTTTACATAATGGCATATTAGTGACTGTTGTATTCTGCTACCTCTCCTATCCCCTACTATCCCCCCTCCCCTCCCCTCCCATCTTCCCTCTCTACCTCATCTGCTGTTGTTCAATTCTCTCCCTTGTTTCCCCCCCCTTTCCCCTCACAACCTCTTATATGTAATTTTGTGTAACATTGAGGGTCTCCTACCATTTCCATATGCTTTCCCTTC
>NW_026000101.1:1875043-1898309 GCF_001458135.2 Marmota marmota marmota
GTTTTTTTTTTTTTTTTTTTATGTGGTGCTGAGCCTCAAACCCAGTGCTTCACACATGCAAGGCAAGCACTCTACCACTGAGCTATAGCCCCAGCCCCTGGCTTTGAATTTTTGATTCTCCCACCTCAGCTCCTGAGTCACCACACTTAGCAAGATGGGCATTTTATAAATATAACAGTATGCAAAAACACAAAATACAAAATACAAAACGATGCTGACAGCACAGTACACAGCAGAAATCAGCTGTTACCCTCATATGACTGTGGCTGACTGGAAGTGGCAACTCGTTGCTATTGTCCAGTACCATGGAATATGTGGTACTGCATACTCTTAGCCAGTGAAAGAACAAAATTCAAAATCAGAAGTATTGAAAGCTGAACTACTTTCACATCATTGAAGAGTTGGAAAATCATTAAGTCAAACCATCGTAAGTTGGGGACTGTCTATATCTAGTCTCCCTCCTCTGTTCTCTGCTGGCCCCATGTGTCCTCTCTCCCAGAAGGAATCAAAGTCCTTCTCAGTCACTTCTCTTACATAATCATTAGACATACATTTTCAGGGATGAGACGCCCATTTAGATTGAAGAGGAAAGAAATTAAGGCTTTCCTGGGCAATATCTATTAAGTATATAAAAATATATGATGAAATAAGTTATCTTCTCTTTTTCTTTCTTTAAGCTATTTTGATATAAAAGTGGTAAGTAAAAAACCCACAAGAAAGAAAGATTTTCAGCAGCCAGGAGGCCATCAATTTGTCATACCAAAACTGAAAATGTTGGGACTAGGGTTGTGGCTAAGCGGTAGAGCGCTCGCCTCACACGCACGAGACCCTGGGTTCGATCCTCAGTACCACATAAAAATAAGTAAGTGAAATAAAGTTATTGTGTCCTACAACTAAAAAATAAATATTTTTTTAAAAACTGTAAATTTATATACAAAACCCAGGCACATGAAGACTCTCCTATCATCCAAGAAGGCTCTGGGCACTCTGTGAACTCACAAGAACTTATATCAAACTATACATAATGCAGCCTTTTATAAAAGCAAAGATAAAAACAGTAGGAATATAAGAAAGTTAAAAAGCATTTTGGGGGATATGTAAGGAGAAAACAAAAGCATAAGAATCTGTAGAATTTAGGAAGATACCAAAGACAAGACAGGGAAGAGGTTAGGGAAGCATAGCTTCTCCTGTTGGCCTTCATGAGAATCTCCACACGGCCCAGTGTTCAGTGTTCCTAATACAGCTTCAGCTGAAGAGTCAGCCATGTAGCCCCAGTCAAAAATGAAAGGTGACAGATTAGGCTCTTATGCTGCAGAATAAAAATTGTTTCCAAGCAGACTGATATTACTGTTGATAGTCTACCCAGGCCCACTCCAAGATGCAGTTCAAGAGTGCCAACAAGAATAGGGCTGGGGGTGCAGCTCAGTGGTTCAGAGCTTGCCTAGGGCATCCAAGGGTGAGGTTCTGGGTTCAATCCCCAGCACCAGGGGAAAGGGGGACAATAAATGCAAATCTAATAAAGGTACCTTTAAACAAGTACATACCTGTTCTAGGCCATAAGGCATTGACTGCAATTTCACCTCTAAATTCTTCTGCCATTCCAAGTACACACATAGACATACCATATTTAGCAATGGTATAAGCTGCAAACAAACCACAAATAATAATAATGTAATTCAGAAACAAATTAATTTGTGAGTATACATAACCAAATTATTTCTGTTACTATTTTCTCTCTGAAAGATTGATCTATCTCCATCCCCCCACTACCCCAGTACTACTGGGGACCTTGTGCATACTAGTCTAGCATTCTACCACTGAACTATATTCCATAACTCCCTGATATATTTTTGAGAATTTTTTTTCAATAATATTAAAAGATACAAAATACAGTTTTTAATGTGCTAAGTTTTGAATAACAGTTTTTATGGAACTAGTTGAGCAGAGATGAACCCGTTTTAAATATTTCCATCCTAATATTTGATTAAAAGAAAAGATGAATAAACTTTTGTTTTTCTTAATATTATAGGAATAAATTGCATTACTACTTCTTAATTTTTTTTTTCTTTTTAAAAAACAAAGGTTGGGCTGGGGATGTGGCTCAAGCAGTAGAGCGTTCGCCTGGCATGCGTGCGGCCCGGGTTCGATCCTCAGCACCACATACAAATAAAGATGTTGTGTCTGCCGAAAACTAAAAAAAAAAAATAAATATTAAAAATTCTCTTTCTCTCTATCTCTCACTCTTTCTTTAAAAAAAAAAAAAACAACAAAGGTGATTATTATTTTTTAAATATTTTTTTTAGTTATTGATGGACCTTTATTTTATTCATTTATTTATATGTGGTGCTGAGAATTGAACCCAGAGCCTCACACATGTGGGACAAGCGCTCTACCACTGAGCCACAACCCCAACCCCAAAGGTGATTATTTAAAGAGAAACCACAAACCATTAAACAAGAACATGAGCTGGGGGTATGGCCCAGTAGTTGAGTATGTACTTAGTACATGAAAGGCCCCAGGTTTGATCTTCAGTACCACAAAAAATAAATATTAATAACAACAAAAAGTTGCAAATTTCACTTAATCGATTAAAGCAGAACTTCTTTTGTTTTGTTTTAGGGGTTCCCATTCCAAGTGCCTTTCCAAATGTTAGTGAATTCTACTGCAACATGAACCAAGTATTTGACATAATGATCTTAAAACAGGCACATACTATACATAAATCTTGTTACTTAGCATATTCACCTAAAATCATTAAATCAACTTTATCTATCTATCTATCTATCTATCTATCTGCAGTACTAGGGATTGAGCCCAGAGGTGCTTTACCACTGAACTACATCCCCAGCCCTTTTAATTTTTTATCTTGATATATAAATTCTCACTGAGCTGCCCAGGCTCACTTTGAACTTGTGATCCTCCTGCCTCAGCCTCCCAGGTCACTAGTCTTACAGGCATGCATCACCATGTCCAGTGATTAATAAAAAATTGTTGAGAGCCATTGCCAAGTAGGTATGACGCATGGCATGACCCAGGTCATTTGCAGTGACATTGCATGAAAGGTGACCTTGCTCAAGGACCAGGGAGGATCCAGGTTTAGGGTGTACCCTGTTGGGATTAGGGAGTATCCCGCTCCTTGGGTTTAGGGTGGTTCCAGGTTTAAGGTGTACCCTGCTGGGAATAGGGCGTATCCTGCTGCCTGAGGTACGCCAGCTCCTTGAGTTCCCTGCTCCTTGAGTTCCTGTTGAGTTCTCGCGGGATTCAGAGCCCGGTGGAGTGGAAGTGTGGATTTTGCCCAGAACGTGCATGTAGAGTGCCGGGGTGACAGTTCAGGAATAAAGAATTGCTGTTTGAATCTACAAGGCTGTGAGTGGCTCGTGATTTTGTGCCCAGCCAGAGTGTGGCAAAAAATCTTAAAACTATACCTTTATTTTTGTGTATTTAATCAACTTATTAAAGGAAAAATTACATACAGTAAAACATACCCACTGGGATGTGAAAGAGTTTCCTGGGATAATAAAAATCCATATGTTGGGCTGGGGTTGTAGCTCAGTGGTTCAGTGTTTGCCTAGCAAGTGTAAGGCACTGGGTTCGATCCTCAGCACCACATAAAAATAAATAAATAAAATAAAGGTATTGTGTCCATCTACAACTAAAAATATAAAACAACAACAAAAAAAAAGAAATCCATATCTTGATTTGGGTAATGGTTATACAGGTATATACATAATCAAAACTCACTGAACCACTAAGATCTGTGCACTTTCTTGAATGTATGTTATACTTCAATTTTTTTAATTATAAATTTCTAACATTATAGATAAATGATTACTAATCTACTTTCCAAAATGCTACCTATTGATTTGGGACAGAAAATTTACCACTGAGTACTATGTACAGGTTATGATTACATAATAAATACACTGACTTAATTCAAAACAAATCAGTAAACCATCCCCTGACCCTACTACCTACCACAGTGCTGTTTGAACCACACTGGATTTAGGTTCAGTGGTGGACTGAGATTGAGGATATGAGCAATTTTACTCTTTTTCAAAAAGGGAATACATGCTTTAGATCTGGAAAGTAGAAGCAAACACAAGTCAAGTTAATCGCTTTCTCACAACTTCTGCACTTTTTAGAGAAACTCAACTTGCTTAGTTTTCTATAGTTTTCTAGAAAGAAGATAGAAAAGCAACTAATTTTCATGCTTTGAAACTTTACTGAATAGCCTGAGTACATAATCTGCTTGACGAAAAAAAAATCTTTGATACATTAGTTTTATGTCCAGCTAAGATTATCCTCAACCCCAACTGTGCTAAATTCTCCCTCCCCAGCACACACACTTTTACAGAAACAGTTAATGTACTTTTCAGTTGCCACTGTGGTAAAGAACATGGGTATTCAGCTGGGTGTATAATCCCAGCTACTCTGGAGACTAAAATAAAAGGGTTACAAACTCAAGGCCAGCCTCAGCAATCTAGCAAGACCTTGTCTCAAGATTAACAATAAAAAGGGCTGGGGGGAAAACTCAAGTTTAAAAAAGAAGAAACAACAACATGGGTGTTGCTCAAGTCAGACGGTCCTGGGTTCAAATTCTGCTTCTGCCCCTTCCCAAATGACACAGCATTCTAATTTTTTTTCCCAAGGGGCACTCTACCACTGAGCCACATCCCCAGCCTTTTTTTGTATTTTATTTAGAGACAGAGTCTCACTGAGTTGCCTAGTGCCTTGCTTTTTGCTGAGGCTGGCTTTGAACTCATGATCATCCTGCCTCAGTCTCCTGAGCCTCTAGGATTACAGGCATGGGCCACCACACCCAGGATATTCTAATTTTTAGTTTTCCTCTATAAATGTTGGTAACACCCACCACAGTCATGACAATCTGGAACTGAACAAAGGATTAAACTTTAAGTAGTAAGTTACAATTGAAAGGACACTCACAGAATCCACGCAAAGTCCAAAGACTATGCCTCATACCAGAATCTCACAAGAGATTTACTGTCAGTAGCACAAGGCAAACCAACAACGCTGTCCCTCCAAGGAGAGCAACAGCATGTCGGCTCTCACAGAGCAGCTTTATAGCCCGCAAGAGGAATTTCATAAGCTGCTTTATAGCCCGCAAGAGGAATTTCTTAAGTTGCATCATAAGCTGGGGTGGGGTTGACTGTTTAGCAGGCGCATGTTAAGCAGCATTGCCCCAGAATCAAAACTTTGGAACCTCTAGATAAAATGGTTCCTGACCTAAAATGGCAAATCTGATGCCAATATTGATCTGATACCAGTAAAATCATCTTATAGCTAAACAATATATTAAGCTTAATTATTATATAGCTTTATTTCATATTCAAGTCATGCTATATTTTCAAACCTGGTCCATTCTTCTTCCAAGTCGTTTTAAAAAAAAAAAAACTTCTAAATGTTCGAAATGTACAATACTCTTATTCCCAACTGCAACATCTTGTTAAATTTACAAACCAAATACAATCAACATGACTAAAGGGTTTTGTTAGGCCGGTTTGAGGTGCCTAAGGGGATAAAACACCAGGCAACCTGTGGGCCAGAAAGAACAACCAATCAGGCACCGACAGATAGGCAGTGATGGTGCCTCATAACCACCTGTCAATCGGCGGGGTCTCTTGACCAATCCTGGAAGGACACAGATCCCCCAACCAACCCCAGGAGGACAAGCGACTCTAAAAACCTCCCTTTCCTGTCTCAAGCCCTCCCTTCCTGCCCTAAGCCCAATAAAATTCCAATCTGGCTGAGCCTGGGCAAGACTCTCTGAGACCCGCTCTGTTGGACTGGCGGGTCTCATCAGGGATCGAATCTCAATAAAGCCTTGTTCAGCAGCTTTTAATCTGCCTCCTTTTGATCACTGGTGCCTGATGTTACAGGTTTTTGTACATACGGTTTTTCATTTCATTTCTTCTTCTTTTGTGTGTGTGTGTGGGGTACTAGGGATTGATCCCAGGGCCACAAGCTAGGCAAGTGCTCTACCACTGAGCTACATCCCCAGTCCCCATTTTTTTGTTATTGTTATTTTTTTTTTTTTAGACAGGGTCTTACTAAGTAGCTGAGTGAAGCCATGAACTTGCAATCCTCCTGCCTCAGCCTCCCAAGAAGCTGGCATTAATAGGCATAAGGTACTTCACTTTTATGGGGTAAAGTGAGGAGGGGGAAAGAATATTATACCCTATTTTCATCAAATCATCAATAGAAACCAACTAAATCTATTCCAGACTATATCTTATACTCACAGGAAAGAATGCATTTCATTTACACTGTAAACATGAGCTTTCCCTTGATCTGTGAGACAAAACCTTTCCATATTCCCCTTGCAGGCCTGGCACTTATTAGCATTAATCCTGTATCAAGTACATTTTTCACATCAACAAGCCCTGTCTTTTATATTATATGAAATCTCTTAGAACCACACTTACAATACTACTATCTTCAGCTTAATAAAATAGTAAAATGTATCTGCTAGCTTAAAACTATATTGCTAATTCAGTTCACATCAGTTTGTGATGAGGTAAATTCTTTGAGAAAACACTGTGACTCTCCCCCCACAACTTTTCCTTGTGACTCACGTGAGGTAGGTGCCTCTGGTGTTCACACTCATCATCAAGTCCACTCTCTTTGTAGGTGTTTCCAATGTGTTGGTCAAGCTAATAGCACTGGCATTATTCACCAAAATGTCAATTCCTGTTTCCAAAATAATCAGTTTCATTTTAATGGAAGGGACACTTTATCACACACATGCACACACGGCACACAAATAAAAGCATTTACTCTACATTGTTGAACTCTTGGTTGATTCACAAATATCACTTTTAGATAATAAGATTCAGTAGCTGTTTCAAAATAGCACCACATGGGGCTGGGGTCATAGGTCAGTGGTATAACACTTGTCTCGCATTTATGAGGCACTGGGTTTGATCCTCAGCACCACATAAAAAAATAAATAAATAAAGTTATTAAAAAAAAAAAAAAAAACAGCACCACATGATTTGTAGCAGTACAATGGAAATACAGGCAATCACCAGCACTCCATGGAAAATTCTAGGAGGCTTAGTCCTCAATGGTTTATAGCTTCCGTCCTACTTGTTCTTTTACCTCCTGGTCTTCCCTCCCTGTCTCCATGAATCCTAAGTCAAATTCTTCTCTGGCATGTCTCCAAGGCCTGTGCCCCTACCAAGTACACTAGTCTCCCTTTCCCCCAAGACCCTATTTTTAAGGCAAGGGCTTCTTTCTGTTCTTGAAACTGGGAAGAGAAAGACTCTAAGTTTCAATCCCATAAAAAGGATCAAAATGGATCAATTTTGTTTTAGTGACTCATATACACACATAAATAATAACTAGCTGGGTGCAGTGACAATACAAATTTGAGGACAGCCTCAGCAATTTAGTGACACCATAAGCAACTGAGTGAGACTGTCTCAAAATAAAAAATAAACAGTGCTGTGCATGTGGCTCAATGGTCAAGCACCCGTGGGTTCAATCCCCAGGGCCAAAAAAAAAACACAAATCTTTAACTGATTTCTGTATACTGTATCTAGTTCTATATACTCTATCCAGTTTCTACTATGTATCATTTATAGTTATATGCTTAATGAAATAATACCAAATAAAAATGGCAAAATATAAAATACGTCAAATATTTTCCTTTGTTTCCACATGTTCTTTGTTATTCTTTTTTAAAGTTCACTTAATGACTGTTGCACAATATGAATGAACTTAATGCTACTGAACTATATATTTAAAAATGGTCAGAATGGAAAATTTTGTCTTTTGCCACAATTTTTAAAAATTAAAAAAAATGAATGCAAAAAAAGGAGAGGACAGTTAATATTCCATAAAGTAGGAATACTACAATTTCTACGTCTTGGGTTAGACAGCTTCTAAGAACATCTTTTATTATTCTGCTAACTTTTCCAATCCCCTTTCTCAAAACATGTGGAAAACTATTTAAATAAGATCATTAAATTCACTAAAATACTTTAGTCATAAGCACCCTTTCTTCATAGATAGTAACATTATAAAATTTGGGTCATATTCTCATTTCTCAATTTCCATACACTTCAGTACCAATTTCTGTTACTATTTTTTTTCTTTCTTTCTTACTTTTTTTTTTTTTAATAGTATTGGGGATTAAACCGATCAGTGTTTCACCACTGAGCTGCATTCCCAGCCTTTTTTATTTTTTATTTGGAGATAAGGTCTTGCTAAGTTGCCAAGACTGGCATCAAACTTGTGATCCTCTTGCCTCCCAGCCTTCCATTAGTCACCTGGTAGGCATCTTGGTTATCAAATTGACTGTCCCGGTATCACAATGCTTATGTATTAGGAATCCTTATTTTACTTAACAATGGCCCTAAAATGTAAAAGTAGTGATGGTGGCATTTCAGATAAGCAACAGAAAAGCCATAAAGTGCTTTAAGTAAGAAGGTGAAAGTTCTCAAGGAAATAAAAATTTCATCATGTTGAGGCTGCTAAGAACTACAGTAAGAATGAATCTTCTACAGATGACACTGTGAAGAAGGAAAAAGGAATGTGGGCTAGTTATGCTAACGTGCTCGGGTGAGTTATACACCTCAAAGTTCAGGCTATGAAAGGGAGAAACCACAGACAGACAACTTATTATAATCATATTATTATCACTGCTCTATTTTATTATTGATTATTGTTGTTAATCTCTTACTGACCTAATTTACAACTGAACTTTATCATATTGTATGTATAGGAAAAAACACAGAATTTATAGGGCTCAGTTATTATCCATGGTTTTGGGCATCCACTGGGTGTTCTGATACTATCTACACTTTATCAATATCCAATAATCATCCACTGGGTGTTATTATACCTATATTTTATCAATAGTCAATAATTACTTCAGAATTAAGGCACTACCTCCAAATTTCTCAACCGCTTTCTCCACTGCGTCGTTGATTTGCTGTTCATCTCTCACGTCAACGACACATGGCAAGGCTCTCCCTCCAGCTGCTTCAACTACAAAGGGCAAACAAACAGAAAAGCATCAGCACACTCAAATACTGTATACCTTCCATTCTGATATAACCATCCAAAGAAAAAAGTACCCTATTTTCAGAAAATCAATATAAATTACTACAGTGTTATAACCACTAGTGACTCTACCACTCAGTAGGACAGACTGACTAACCACATCCAGCTTCACACTAGCTAGGCCAACTCTATTAAAAAAAAAAAGGAAGGCAATTTAAAAAAACTTTTAACATGGAAAATTTCACAAAGTACACAAAAATAACAGGCTAGTTTAAAGAATTATCATTAATATATCACCTATCTTCAACATTGCTTCTGTTTTGCCAGTTTATCTTCCCCTTCCCTTGTTTTGTTTGTTTGTACTTTAAAATAATCCCCAGCATCATCTCACTCATAAGCACTTCCTGCTCATTTTCTCCAACATAACCAACAATGCTATAATCTTGATCAGCAAAACTGGACTTGAATATTTAAGCCTTTTCTCCTGCTACTGGGCCTAGCACAATCCCTGAAAATAAGCACAATTATTCATCAACTGAAAACATTAAGAGAACAACTTGCAAAGTGAACAGAGAATCAGAGTTTTTTTTAAATAATCACACCATCCCCCACTCAGATGGTCTCCTCTCCAATTTCACTCCATCACCCCCTCCCATTCAAGAATTATTGCCTGGTGGGGAGGAGGGTGCTGGGGATGAAACCCAGGGCCACCCATATGGTAGGCAACTGCCCTACCACTGAGCTACATCCCCAGCCCTGAGACATGATTTTTAACTGAAATCTCTCATATGGCTTAGACGTGCTAGAGAAGAAAAACAGTCAAAACTCCTGCTTTCAGGTAACAAAATAAATATTTCCTTAAACAGATAAAATTATCTTTAGGGTATTTTTCAAATAGCTTATACTATAGAGACCACTGTGAGGGCACTTCATGAAATGGCGACTGTCATACTCACTTTCTTCAGCAGCAGTATAGATTGTGCCTGAAAGTTTGGGGTGTGACTGGGTAGTCTTTGCAGCAATGACAATATTCGCTCCATCCTTTGCTGCTTTCAATGCAATAGCTTTGCCGATGCCACGGCTTGCACCTGTGATAAAAACTGTACATCCTGCTAGCTTCCTACAACAGAAAATGTGACCTTGTTAGAAAGTGCAATATTTTATTACTAACCAGTATCAGGAGCTCATGCATATTTTCATAATATACATATTTCCTCTTCTGTGAAATTTTCTCTAAGCCCCTGCTGCCCATCTGATAGCTAATAACTCTGCTATACCCCCACTGCATAATGACTTATAAATTATTTATGACAACTGCAGTCTTACTGTGGTTTGGCAAACAAAATCTGCTCAAAGTAAATTTTAATGAGAAATTAATAAAATACTATACACAAACATGCATTATTTCACAAAAAGAAGTATTAACAAGGCTTATTTTTCAATGGTAGAATTATGCATAAATTTCATCAGGTTCTTTGTATTCTCTAAATACTTTTCGAATTTTCTACAATGAATACATAACAAAGAAACTATGTAAAACAAATAATGGTTCAGTGGATGTTCATAGTAGTGGAAACAGCCCTAATGTCTATCAACTAATGAATAGATAAACAATGTAGCATATATCCATACAATAAAAGAAAATAAAATGCTTACATAAATGCTACCATAACATGAATGAATCAAATGCATTTTGCCAAGTGAAAAATGTAGTCCACAAAGGACCACATGTGTTAGGACTGCATTTTGTATCCAGAATAGACAAGTCTATGGAAACACAAGATCAGGGGCTACCTAGAGCTGAGAGTAGGAGGGTTGGGAGTTGAGAGCTGAAAGTGAGTGGAAAAGTTTTTGTTTTATGGTGCTAGGAATTACACCCAAGGCCTCACATATGCTAGGAAAGGACTCCACCACTGATCTACAACCCCAACCCTTTTTATTTTCTTTTGCACAGGGTCTGGCTAAATTGCATCCTCCTTGCCTCAGTAGGTGGAATTATAGGCATGAATCATCACACACTCAGTTATTAAAAGGTTTTTAAATTGACTGTGGTGATTTTAGTAAATATACTAAAAGCCACTGAACTACATATTTAAAACAGGTGAAATGTTTGGTGTGAAGCACATCTTAGTAAAGCTGTTAACCAACCAACCTAGAGCACAGTGCAGGGCACATGCCTGTAATCATGGTTACTAAGAAGGCTGAGGCAGGAGGACCACAAATTTAAGGCAAGATGACAACTTGGCAAGACTGTGTCTCAAAAAAAAAAAAAAATGGGATCGGGGCATCATAGTTCAGTGGGAGAGCACCCCTGGGTTCAATCTCCAGTATCAACAACCAAAGAGCCCATAGAGGGCTCTAAAAGAGCTAAGTATTGATCAGAAATACTCTGAATGCATTGACAGTTCCTATGTCCACTTCATTCTTCACATCCTTCTATCTTACATTCCTAGTTGTTAGTGAGAAGGAAACATCTAAAATAAAGTAGGATGACAAAGAGGGAAACCTACCTTCTTGTTTGCTTTCTAAGGGCAAATAACCCAGCTTGCCTAAAGATAAAGGTGAAGAGAAGACAGCAAAAGTGACAATGGCAAAGAAAAAAGTGGTCATGGACAGGCAAGCATGTTAACAAAAGAAGGTATGGCTCCTGCCAAGCCCTGGAGGGTGGCTTGCACTCCTCAAGTAGGACAGCAGAGGTGAAAGGAGGAGAGGTTTTTAAATAAGGAATAACTATTTGATGAGAGGAAAGCAGAAAATGGGAGAAGGCAAAGGTAGAGACAGTTTCTGGTAAAATACAGCAAATATACAAAAAACACGTAAAGTGAATGTGCAAAGCTAAAAGAACAAAATGAAAATGAATGGTGGCATAACCAAGAAAAAAATATTGCCACCACCCTAGAAGCCAACTGTCTGTTTCTCTCCACTCTATCCTCCTTCCTTCTCCCACCCCACAAAGTAAAAACTACCTTAAATATTATCATTCTTCCCTGTTGTTGTTGTTTTTGTAATCATTTCTACTATCTGTGTATCAATCTCTTAACCAAGGGTCAGCAAATTATGGCCCACAAGCCAAATCTGACCACTGCCTATGTATGTCTGATCAAAGTTGAGAAAGTTTTTTTACAGATGAATATTTGTGATCAATTTGATAGAGCACTACCTTGAATACCAACTAAGAAAAACATTATCTCCCTGTTATTGACTGAATTATGTTCCCCCAAAAGACACGATGAAGTCCTAGACTCCAGTACCTCAGAATATGATCTTATTTGAAAACAGAATTGTTGCAGATAGAACTAGCTAAGATGAAGTCTTACTAGAGTAGGGTGTCCCTTAATGCAATTATTCCTGGTGTCCTCCTAAGAAGAAAGGAGACTATGTGAAGACAGCCACATGCCATGTTGTCAACACCATATGATTGGAGGGATACAGCTGCTAGAGGGGGATTACCCCTGACTGCTGGCACCATCAAAAGCTAGGAAGACACGACCAAGGATTCTACTCAGCATTTCAGAAGGAACAGAGCCCTGCTGACACATGACTTCACACTTCATGCTTCCAGAACAATGAGAGAATAAATTTATTTCAAGGGCCTGGGGTTATAGCTCAGCAGTAGAGTACTTGCCTAGCATGTGTGAGCCCCTGCCCTTAATCCTCAGCACCACATAAAAATAAATTTAAAAAATAACGATATTGTGTCCATCTACAACTAAAAAATAAATATTTTTTTAAAAATTTGTTTCAAGGGCTGGGGATGTGGCTCAAGCGGTAGCGCGATCGCCTGGCATGCGCGGGGCACTGGGTTCGATCATCAGCACCATATAAAACAAAATAAAGATGTTGTGTCCACCGAAAACTGAAAAATAAATATTAAAAAAAAAATTTTGTTTCAAGCTACCCAGTTTGTGGTAGCAGCTCTAGGAAACTATTATACCACACTACCATCCCAAAAATAGAATTCCATTTTCCCCATTAGTAAATCTTGTGAAAAAAAAAAATGGAAATTGATATGTATATCTACATAAAGCCAAATATTTACTGTCTGGTACTTCTCAGAAAAGTTCTGCCTAACCATTGTTTAAACAACACACTGTTTACGTTTTGTCTAATTTTGAACTTTATATAATAGATTCATATATATATATATATGTATATATATGTTTTATATATATATATATATATATATATATGTTATTCTGAGATTTGCTTCTTTCAAACACTGGAGATTTAACCATGTTGATGCAAGTGACTATAATTTTTATTTTTATCAACTTATGAGAGTCCACATATGAACTATAAATTTTTTATTTATCCTGCTGCATATGGCCTTGGTGGAGGGTATTTTCCAGGTATTTTGTTGTTTGGCAGTATGAACAATGTTGTGATAAATACTGTTGAACCTATCTTCAGTCACACATGCAAGGGTTTCCCTACAGCACATATCTATTAGTGTAACTGCTGGTTTAAAGGATATTGTTATGAATCAAAGATAACCACAAATTCTTTGACATTCCTTCCATCAAGAAAAGGATTACATTTTCCCCTCCCTTTGAGTTTGGGTTAGCCTATGGCTTTTGTTGACTAAATGAATGTGACAGAAGCAACACTCTTGAACTTCCAAACCATAAAATGGTGGGCAGCTTCTACTTTCTCTTAGAAGCCAGATGCCATGCTGCTAGTGAGTAGATTAACAAATGATGAGAGGCCATGTGGAGAGACACCCTCCAGAGTGTCTCTCCACATGGCCTCTCATCATTTGTTGATGCTACTTAAAATATTTTAGCAAAGTTACCAGCTAGATGCAGCCATATGTATGCACTACATGGAGAAGAACCCAGGCAACCCAAAGAACTGTGAAAAATAAGTTGTTTTTGCCAGGCATGGTGGTGCACATAATCTCAGCAATCCTAGAGGTTGAGGCTTGAGTACTACAAGTTCAAGGCCAGCCTGAGCAACTTACTGAGATACTGTCTCAAAATAAAATTAAAACAAAACACGGGCAAGGGTTGTGGCTCAGTGGTATGGTGCTTGCCTAGCATGCCTGAGGCACTGGGTTCGATCCCCAGAACCATGTAAAAATAAAAAATAAAGGTATTATTCCCATATACAATTAAAAAATTAAAACAAAACAAAAAAGGAGCTGGGGATTGCAGCCCAGTGGGAGAGTACTTGCCTAGCATTTACACAATGCTCTAAGTTAATTCCCTATTACCTTAAAAAAAAGTTGTTTTAAAACACTAAAATTTGGAGTCATTTGTTACATGGCAATAGATAAATATACACTGAAGTTCAAGCAATACCAAAGTTCAAGCAATTTCTAAAGTGGTTAATTTTCTACTAGCAGTGTATGAGATGACAGTCCACACAACCCCCGCATCCTGCCCCAAGCACTTGGTAATGTCAGTCATTTAATTTTTTTTTTTTTTTTGCTAATCTGGTAATATGAAATGCTGGTTTAAATTTACATTTCCCTGACTACTAATGAGGTTGAACATATTTTCATATTAATGGTCACTTAATGTTTCTTCTCCCAAAAAATTCCTAATAATTTGTTCTTCTATTTTTCTACATGGTTATTTTTCTTCTTATTGACTCATAAAGTCTATAAATTATATACATTCAAATATCTTCTCACTGTGGCTTGCCTTTTCACTATCTTTATATCTTTCGATGAAGAGAAATTCTTCATTTTTCATATAGCAGAATTTATGAACATTTACTTTTCATGGCCAATGCTTTTAGGGTAAGAAATTCTTCCTTACCTACAAGCATATAAAGCTTCCACATGTTTTACGGTTTGCCTTTTAAAGTTTTAAAGTTTAGGAAGCCAATCTATTTCTTCCCATGTATGATTAACCAACTGTCTAAAACTGAAAAACTTATCTTTCCTACAGTCTTCAATGTCAGCTTTATTAACTCCATAAATTTATAGACCTGCTTCTAAACTCTCTATTCTGTCCACTGGTCTACAGAGACCACACTGTCTTAATTATAATAGCTTTATTATTCTTGATAACTGATAGGGCAAAAAATTCCATTTGTTCTTCTTCAGGGGTTTCTTGGCTATACTTGGACCTCTGCTTTTTCACACATATTTTATCTATCTACACAGCAAAATTAGTTGGGATTTTGATAGAAATTATATTAAATTTATAACTCAGTTTGGTAAGAATTTGTGTCTTCGTTAACTGTTTTACAATCCATGAACATGGTATCACTCCCCATTTATTTAGGTTTTTAATGTTTTTTCATATAACTGTATAATTCTCTTTTTTTAAAAAAAAAAAAACTTTTTTTTTTAGTTGTAGTTGGACATGATACTTTTATTTTATTTATTTATTTTTATGTGGTGCTGAGAATTGAACCCAGTGCCTCACATGTGCTAGGTGAGCGCTCTACTGCTAAGTCACAGTCCCAGCCCCATATAATTGTATAATTTTCTACAGAAAAGTATTACTCATTTTTTACTGACTTTATTCTTGGGTACTCCATTGTTTTTAACTTTTTTTCAAGTTTGTATTTGTAAATAATTTCAAACTTAAAGTTGTAAGAATAATATGAAGAATACACAAATATCTTTCACCCAGATTAGTAGTTGAACCTCATTGCTTTGTCATTTGTACTCCTGCTCATCCTCACTCTTGTCCTTCCATAGATCTTATTTTTTCCAAACCACTTAAGAGTAAGATGAATACATCAGGGCCTATCTTTTTATATATCCACAGTAGAGTTAACAACCTTAGTATATATAACATTAACACAATAACTACTTATATCTAATAAAACATCAGTATTTTAATTTTGTCAATGGACCCAACAATGCCCTAGAGCATTTTTTGCCCTCAAATACAGGACCCAGGTGAAGATCAGACTATTCCTTTACTTGTCATATCTCTTTCATCTCCTTTAATCTAGAACATTTTTGCAGCCTCTTGTCTTTTATAATATTGACCTTTTGAAAAATACAGTCCCAATTCCTTTTAATTTTTAAGAATTTTTTTAGTTGTTGATGGACCTTTATTTATTTATATGTAGTACTGAGAATCAAACCCAGTGCCTCGCACATGCTAGGCAAGCGCTCTACCACTGAGCCACAACCCCAAACACCCCCGTTACTTTTTTTTTTGGTACCAGGGATTGAAACTAAGGATGCTCAACCACTGAGCCACATCCACAACCCTCTTTGTATTTTATTTAGAGACAAGGTATCGCTGAGTTGCTTAGGACAACTTTGTGATCCTTTTGTCTCAGCCTCCTTAAGTTGCTGAGGCTGGCTTTAAACTCACAATCCTCCTGCTTCAGCTTCCCAAGCCACTGGGATTGGAGGCATGTGCCACTGCACCTGCACTCCTCCATTCCTTTAAAAAAAAAAATAGAATGAATCTCATTTTATTTTTATATTTATTTTTTAGTTGGACACAATATCTTTATTTATTTATCTTTAAGTGGTACTATGGATCGAACCCAGGGCCTCTCACATGCTAGGCAAGTGCTCTACCTCTGAGCCACACCTTAGCCCCTGTATCTTTTAGATTCATCTGGTATTTCCTCATTATCAGAGCCAGGCTATACATTCCCAGCCAGAATATGCAATACTATTTTCTTCAGTGTATCAGATCAGGAAGTACACAGTATCTACCTGGTCTTACTGGTAATGTTAATTTTATCATCCAACCAATATTATCAAATTTCTCCACTGTATAGTTACTAATATTCCTTTGCAACAAAAAACAATCAGTGTAAAGACAAAGATCACTTTTGTCAGGCACAGTGGTATATGCCTGTAATCCAGCTGCTGGGGAGGCTGAGACAAGAGGGTCACAAGTTTTAGGTCAGCCTCAGCAGCAACTTAGAGTGACCCTAAGCAACTTAGTGAGACCCTCCTCAAAATAAAAAATAAAAAGGGATGGAGATGTAGCTCAGTGGTAAAAGTGCTCCTGAGTCCAATCCTCAGTGCCAAAAAAGAAAAAGGAAAAAAAAAAAAAAAGACAAAGACCACAGCTGGGGTTGTAGCTCAGTGGTAGAGCACTTGCCTAGCTTGTATGAGGCACTGGGTTCAATCCTCAGCACCACATAAAAATAAATAAACAAAATAAAGGTACAAAAAAAAAAAAAAAAAGACTAAGACCATTTTTAATTATTTATTATAAAAATAGTACAATCAGTTTATTTCCTGAACAATTATCAAAAGTTTGAAAGCAATTATCAGAAAACAAATCCCAAAGGTCATATAATTTCACATAAGAATACTTTAGGGGTGGGGTTGTGGCTCAGCGGTGGAGCGCTCACCTAGCATGTTCGAGGACCTGGGTTCAGTCCTCAGCACCACATAAGAAATAAAATAAAATAAAGGTATTGTGTCCATCTACAACTAAAAAATAAATGTTAAAAAAAGAATACTTTAGTATTTACTTTTCTGATAAACACTTTTGATATAACATGATTATTATGCTTATGAAAATAAGTAATCCCTCAATACCATCCAGTATCTGTCCATATTTAAACTTTTATAATGTTCTCAATAATGTCTTTTTACAGTTGGTCTGATCAAATCAGGATCCATTAAGGCTCTCACATTGCATTTGTCATATCTTACAAATCTCAATCTGTACTAGTTCCCCTTCCATCCTATAAACCATTATTTGCTGAAAGATATAGATCATTTGTTTTATAGTAGAGTCCCTACTCCGGATTTTGAATTTTATACTTTTATAAATGTACTATATTTCTATATTTCTTACAGATTTTTGTTATGTATAGAAATCTAAATTATTTTTCTTCATTGACTTTTAGATCCTAAAATAGTCAAATTCTTATTAATTCTGATAATTTAGTTATACATTATTTTAGTTTTCTATGTAGGATGATATCATCTACAAATAATGGCAACAATGTTTATTTCATTGCAATCCATATACTTCTTACTTTTTTAAATATTTATTTTTTAGTTATAGATGGTCACAATATCTTTATTTTATTTTTATGTGGTGCTGAGGATTGAACCCAGTGCCTCACACATGGTAGGCGAGCGTTCTACCCATGAGCCACAACCCCAGTCCATATACGTCTTCTTTATGTCTTATTACTTCAATTAGAAGTTTCCAGATGGAAAGTCTGAGATGCAAGAAGATATGAAAACCAAAGATATGGTAAATAAGTATAGAATCTAAAGATTTTAATAATAAAATAATGATTGTAAGGTTAAAAAAGACAAAATTAAAATATATTGTTGAGAGTATATGCTTAGTATGCATAAGACCCTGGGTTCAATGCCCAGTACAGTCCAAAAATCAAAAGCCTAAGATAAACACTTGAGATCTAAGAATCCCAGGCCTTGATAGTTTCAGTAATAAGAACATGATGCTGACAGAAATGACTCTAAAAGAAAAAGGACAATGGCCCTGTGGGCCAAGTTGGAAACTACAAAAAGAATTTCTAGGATCTCTCACTCCTATCAAAGGGAAGAGGAGTAAGAATCCTATCCATTCTTCTGTTAAGGAGTCAGAGCAAGGAGAGAGAGGTATGTAGCATAAGATAAAATAGTCTTCCAATAACTATGCCAATGCCAGTAATAAGTCTACTAAGCAGAATTCAAGATTTCTTTGCGCATCTTTTTGCCTTTAGCTCAAATCCCTTTAAAATGTAAAGACAGATCATACATCAAAAATTATGAGAATTGGGGCTGGGGTTGTGGCTCAGTGGTAGAGTACTTAGCTAGCATGTGCAAGGCCCTGGGTTTGATCCTTAGCACCATATAAAAATAAATAAATAAAATAAAGATATTGTGTCTAACAACAACTAAAAAATAATATTTTTAAAAAAAATTATAAGAATTTGTTCTTTTCCTTGTATGTTTATGTGTTAAGTTTGATATGTAGCTAAGTTTGTTTATTTTTTAATTCAATTTTAGTTTTTCTGTCCCCTCATCTTTGATAAGGGATATTGTAAAATATGTACATGGTTTAAAAGTCAAAATCTTGTACTAGAGGGAAAGGGAGGGAGAAAGGGAATTGCATGGAAAATGGAAGGAGACCCTCATCTTTATACAGAATACATATATGACAATGTGAGGAAAAAAAAGTGTTGTCACATTAGATTGGGCAGAGAAAAGTGATGGGAGGAGAGGGGAGGGGAAGGGGGGGATGGAAGGACAGCAGAATAAAATAGAAATTGTTATTGCTGTATGTATATACGTAACTGCATGACCAATGTGATTCTGCAACCTGTACACTCAGAAAAATGAGAAATTATATCCCATCTGATTCAAATGTATGATATGTCAAGATCATTGTACTGTCATGTGTAACTAATTAAAACAAATTAAAAAATTATTTAAAAAAATCTTATACTAATATACACTCAAAGAAGTCTGGAGGTTACATGCTTCACTGATTTCTGGTTGATCCTTTCTGTATTTATTTTTCCAGAAATATGCAAACAGACACACACACACACACAATATATATATATATATATATATATATATATATGACATATATATATATGACATTTTACATCTGCATATGTAATATTCCCTTTTCCATATATAAAAAGTAGTATACACAGATTATTAAATTGATTTAATGTAAATATTCACATGAAAATATCCCAACTATTGCTTTAAAAGGCCCATCCCTTTGCCCAGGATAGAGCTGGACTGCTTCCCACTAGGATAAAGGGCTTCTCCTCCTCACCCAGAGCCAGATGGCACTGGAAGCAAGAAAGTCAAAGGCAGCTAGACTGGTACTACAGGAAGGATCTCCTCCAGCTCCAAAGCATTAGAACCAGAATGTTAATGACAAGAGCACCTCAGAGAAAGAGTCCACATTTCTCAAATACCATCATCGGTAGGTAGCTAAAACTTGCAAATGTAGAGATAACCTACACCTCAACTTACTAAAATTCTCTGACATCTGAAAATCAGGATAAATGTGAAGAAATTTTTAACCATTTTTAAAAAGCAAAATGATTTGTTTGGTTTTGTTTTTGTTTTTGTTTAATTTTACACACACACACACACACATATTTAGTTATCAGTGGACCTTTATTTTATTAATTTATTTATATGTGGTGTTGAGAATCAAACCCAGTACCTCACATGTGCTAGGCAAGTGCTATACCACTGAGCCACAACCCCAGCCCCTTGATTTTGGTTTTGAGACAGGGTCTTGCTATGTTGCCCAGGCTTGTCTCAAACTCTTAGGCTCAAGTGACCTCCTGCCTCAGCTTATCAAATAGCTGGGACTATGACCATGCACACCACACCCAGAAAAAAAAAAGTTTTTAATTAAAAAAAAAAAAAACTATTCAAACTATTCTAAAGTTCATTTGAAAAAATAAAGACCCAAGAATAATCAGGAAATTTTTGAAAAAAAATATTTCCAAATGAGGCAAGATCTAGCTTTTCTCAATATTAACATATTTTATAAAACTAGAGTAATTAAATGGTTTGATACCATTGCATGAACAGAAAGACCACTATAACAGAACATAAAGTCCAGAAATAGATCCCTATACATACAAGAATTTCACATGTGATAGTAGTAGAATTTCTGACATAAGGAAAAGGATTAACTATTAGGTCAAAGCTGCTGAAACAAATGGAGGGCTATCAGAACCAAAATGAAGTGGACTTCCTCCGTGCCAAAATTAATCTCAAATGGATGAAAAACTCTGAACATGGGAAGCCATCCTACTTTCCTGACTGTAAGTTCCAGTTTTTAGGTGCTAGAAGGACTTTTCCACTCTTGAATTCATAAATTCAACTTGAACATTCCTTCTTCAGCAACTCCTCCAGTTCTAATAAAACAGTCTTACTTTTTAAAAATCTGAATGCAAAACATACACATATAAATGCTATAAAATGTAAAATATTTATAAAAATATAAAAATAAGGTTGGGGAGTAGCTCAGGGATAGAGCACTTGCCTAGCATATATGAAGCCTTAGATTTGATCCCTTTCAAACACACACAAAAAAATTTTTTTAAAGTAGAAAACCAGGGGCGGCTGGGGTTGTGGCTAAGTGGTAGCATGCTTGCCTAGCATGCCTGAGGCACTGGGTTTGATTTTCAGCACCACATACAAATAAAATAAAGGTCCATCGACAACTAAAAAATACTTTAAAAAAAAGGAGAGAACCATAAAAATACTATAACAATAATTTAAAGTGTGTGTGTGTGTATAAGCATGGTGTACCATCATCCCTAAAGAAAAGAGAGACAATAAAGCATCTTGTTGCTGAATGCCCCCTTTCTGTCCAAAAAATTTAGGGAACAATGACAGTAAACCTGAGCCAGAAAGTCCAAATACATCATATATCTTGTAAGACACTGGTTTTCTCTTATGCACACTAGAAATTCAAATTGAACATTTACTAGTATTATATGAAGAAAGTGTTATATGTAGAAAGCTAGTTTCTTACATGTTCACCAGAACAGTTGCTCCTTGATATGCTGGTCATGTATGCAAGCTAATGCTGATGATATCACTGCTTCTGCAACCAAACATACAAAACAAAACCTCTCTAAGTGGGAATGGGTGCCAAACTAAGAACACTGGAAAAGATATGTGTCATCTGTCCAGCTGGCTGCCACTGGACAAAACACCTGAGGGAAAGTAGACACTGCTTGCAAAGCACTGCGAAGGACAGAAGAGCTACCAGTTCAGTCTGTTGTCACTGAACTCTTGGAGCAGTCACTGATCACTCGTAAGCTTTCCCCAATAAATCACGTCTTGGACGCTGTCTCTGTGCAGTTTCTTTGGCCTGGCACAACTGGGCTGTGGATGTGACACATGGCCTTTGAGCTTGTTCCAAAAACACAAAAGCCTTAAAAGATTAATAGTTCTGACTTCATAAAAACACATTTCTTCATGTTAAACAAATAACATAATCAAACCTAAGACACAATTTTTAAAAACTGAGAAAGTATTTGTAACACATATGATAAAGAATAAATTTTTAAAATATGCAAGCTCTCAAAGATCAATCAAAAATCTCACTGGGTAAGCCAGTCATTAAAAAGATACACAGTTGGCTTTAAACCACGGCTTCTCAACCTCTGCACTATTGACATTTTGGACTAGACAATGTTTTGTTTTAGAACTGTCTGTGCACTGTAAGATGTTTATCTGCAGCTAGTTGACTCCACTCACTAGATGCCATTAGAATCTCCCCACAACTATGACAATCAAAAATCTCAGATATTACCAAATAGCCTCTGGGAGTCAAAAAGCTCCATGGTTTATATTTATAAGGAGATCCTCATCCTCACTAGTGATGAAACAAATACAAAATTGAAGTATCATAAGGAGCTATTTTTTTCTCTAATTAGATTTTCATTATCAAATATTTTGTTCTGACCAAATTCAACAGGTTGGATTAGAAAACATCATTCATCATTTTGGGTATGCAACCCTTTTGGAGGCAAATATCTATGCTTCTTGTAACAATGATCAAAATTGATTCCACTATTTCGCCTCCAGGAATTTATCCTAGAGATATGCTCAAAAACACACACACTCACTGTGCAAACAGAATTCAGGGTTAATCATGGAAGCAAAGATGGAATAACAACAACAACAACAACAACAAAAACGCGCAAAGGATCTGGTATCCAAAAAATAGGGCACAAGTTAACTAAATAAAGGTAAAATTATGTAATACATTATGCAATCATTAAAAAGAGGAGGAAGACCTGCAGATACTTTAAAAATGTCTGTATATCCCAAGGCATGTTAAGTAAAAGAAGCAAAGCCAAAATGGAGTTTGCTACTATTTTTTCAAATAAGTGTCCCTGTTTGGATGGTATACAAAATAGTTTAAAAACCCCTATAATGGAAAGATCAGAAACTAACAGAGACGATTTAAAAGATTCTTCTTTACTTCACACCTTTTTGAACTATTACAGCCTTTTGGCTATGTACCTGTTTCAAGATAATACAGAATGTATCGGTTGTCATTCAGCTGGAAGTAACCAGACTGCACAGAAACAAAGTAGAATGGTATTTGCCAGGGGCTTCAGGGAAAAGGAAAACTGGGAGGCACTGTTTAATGCGCACAGTTTCTGTTTTTGCTAGATGAAAAGTTCTGGAGATCAGTTGCACAACAAGGTGAACATACCTAACACTACCAAACGGTACACTTAAAATGGCAAATTTTGTTATATGTTATCTCGCTTAAAACTTTGAAAAAAAAATCACTGCCAAAAGATACTCACATTTTAAGAGCAGTTTGTTACT
>NW_026000101.1:1898392-1906875 GCF_001458135.2 Marmota marmota marmota
CCTGCGCACGCAGGGGGCCGCCGGAGCTCCGCGTTTGTGCCTGTCCCGCGCTCAGCCAGGGCCCTGGAAACCGGCTCTCTGCGCAAGCGCCTTGAGAGGCACCTCCGCCCCGCCCCTCTCCCGGGGTTCTACGGGACAATGGACCTCTGCCCGCGTCTGCCGTACGGGGTGCGTCAGTAGCTACTCACGTCCTTGCTGGCGCCTGGGGTTTTTTCTAGAGCCAGTTTCGGGCCAGGCGAGTGACTGGTCGGCTGGGGACCCTGAGCTCTAGGGACTACCTGGGGTGCTTTGGCTCTCGACCTTTCAGTTCCACCTTTTCTCTCCACCCCATCCTCCCGGCTCGCCGCGGTCTCGGATGCCCCCTTTAACAATGCTTTCTTTCGGTCGGCAGAAATGCACTTTGGGGCAGAAGCCAGCAAGCGTCGCCTTTCCACTCGCCCACCCAGTGTGGATAAAGCCTTCCTGATCTCACTCGTCTGTGGATAGCCTGTGGTGAGAGGGCAGTTTCTGGAACAGAGATCTCTTCAGAAGTCGCGCTAAAGAATTCATACTAAATCTCTGCAGCAAAAGCCAAATTTGGAGAAGGAAAGTTTTCCTCCTAGAATAAGGTCAATTCTGGGATTCGGTTTTCCTTTGGGAAGTTAAGCCTGGAAGTAACTCAGCCACCCTAAGTGAACCAAAGGCCATGGCATATTTGAAATGAAGAAATTGTTTTGTATTTTGTAGGGGTAGACAGAACGCTAAGGAGATTGATATAGGACGCCTACTTAAGGAAGCTATCTCGCTATGGGGTATGTAACTGCCCCGTGTATTGTAGGCCTGTAATGGCTCTGTTTACTCACGTATGTCACCTGCCCAACCTGTCAGTCTCTTATAGGTATTTCAACTTGTGATCCATTATATGGTTCTTCGAGACTTGAGGAATTTACTTATTCAGCAAATATTAGCCCCTACCACGCACAGGTCACTTGAGATACAGGACAAGATCTCCGTGTATATGTGGGAGGAGATCTATCCTAAAAGTGTCTTAGAGAGAGTTATAAAGACGGTTGAAAAGATGAACTGTCCACTAACTCTTGGGAGCTTTTGCTGAAGGGTATGTATAGAGTGGCATCTCTTGCATAACGTCTAAAAAACTCCCTCCTTTTTGAAAGCACGTATGTCCTTGGTCTTTTAGATTCCACTTCCTTGAGTGGTGTGCTTCTATTTCCATTTGTTAAATAAAAGGAGAGTTCAGCTAAGTGGCAAAACTAAAAACCTTAGCCAACTTTTCAGTCATAATGTTGCTATTTTGTGAAACTGAACACCTGTACTTATGCTGTTTTTTATACTTTTGTAGAAGATAAATTTATTCCTAAATTATTAGAGGTAGTTTAAATTTAATCCATTGTATTCAATATTTTGTCTAGTGTTAAAGTATGATTTTGAGTTATCTATGAGCTCCTACACTATTACATTGATAAACCTAGTATTTGATTAATATTAGAGGAGGTAGGTGGGATTGAGGAAGAGGAGGACTTGTGAACATTATTAGATCTGGTTTTAAAAGATGAATGATTTTGGCTTAGAATGAACAATGTAGAAAGTGTTCTGGCTACAATGTGAAGAATAGCTTGGGAATAGATGGCACAGAAGCTCATAATAATGTAATAAGAAAAGTGAAAGGTAACCTGACCTAAAGCAGTAAGAGTGGAAATGGAAAGAGAGGCTTAAGAACCGACCTGATTTAACTAATGATTGGATGTGGTGTCAAACATGACTGCTGGATTTCTAGTGTAAACTCCTGGGAGGACAGTGGTACCACAACCAAGATTGGGGATACTGGAGCAGAAATCCTGCAGAAGACCACTATTGTGCTTTCATCCACAGGAAACATTTAGCTATGTTAATCTTGCAGTGACATATAGTCATGAGATTGAGTCAATAAGATGTCAGCAGAAGTGAGTTAAGCAATGTCTATTGCTTGCCTCAGCTTTCCATCCTCCTTCCTGTAGGTTGGGACATAGATATGGACTTCAGTCAGTCTTCATGCAAATGAAGACAAAACCCTAAGACAGTGGTCCTCAAACTTTACCATAAATCAGAATCACACTGTGGGGGGCTGGGGTTGTGGTTCAGTGTAGCACTCTTGCCTCACACATGTGAGGCACTGGGTTTGATCCTCAGCACCACATAAAAATAAATAAATTAAATAAAGGTATTGTGTCCATCTATAACTAAAAAAAAAAATTAAAAAAACACACTGTGCACAAGAAGGTAGTTTCTTGAAAATTAAAAATAGCTAGACACAGGAAAATGTGCCTGTAATCTCAAAGACTCAGGAGGCTGAGTTAGGAGGATCACAAGTTTGAGATTAATCTTCCCAACTTAGCAAAACCAAAGAAAATGTAAAAGAAAAATCACCACATGATCCTGCACTTCCTCTTCTGTGCATAGACCCCAAGGAAAAACCAAAGAGAGATTTGCATACCCATTTTTGTAGCAGCATTCTTCAAAATAGATTACAAGTGTCCCTTGAATGAATGCATAAACTAAATGTGGAATATCCAATGTAATATTAACTCACCCTTAAAGAAAATCGTGGCTTATGTGACAACATGGATAAACCTTGAAAACATGTAAAGTTAAATAAGCCATAAAGGGCAAATACTAAATACTTCGATTTATACGAGGGATATACAGTAGTCAAATTCAAAGAGACAGAAAGTAGAAAGGTGGTTTTGTCTGGAGCCAGTAGGAGGGGGCATGACAGAGTTTCAGTTTTAGAAGATGAAAAACGTTTTGGAGACAGATGGAGATGGATGTGTAATTGTTGTACACAGTGTGAGTGTACTTACTGCCACTGACCTGTATACTTAAGAAATGGTAGAGTGCTTGCCTAGCATGCACAAGGCCCTGGCTTCCATCCCTGCACTACCAAAAAAAAAAAAAAAAAAAGTTAACGATGGTAAATTTTGCCATTATTTTTTCAAAATAAAAAAAAAAAATGCTGGCATATTGGTATATTCCTGTAATTTCAGCTACTTGGGAGGCTGAGGTAGTACAATTAACCAGCCTAGGCAATTTAGCGAGACCCTGTCTCAAAATGAAAATTTAAAACAAGGACTATGGATGGCGCTGGAGTCATAGCACAGTGGTAGAGCACTTGCCTAGCATGTGTGAGGTACTGGGTTAGATTCTCAGCACCCCATATAAATAAATAAAGATTCATTGAAAACTAAAAAAAAAAAAAAAAAAAAAAAAAAAGGACTGTGGATATACCTCAGGTGGAGATCACTTGCCTAACATGTACAAGTCTTAGGTTCATTGTCAAAGGAGTAAAAAAAGGAAGTGCTGGTTTCAACTATGATGTTTCTGATTCAGTAGAACTGCAATATTTGCTGAAAATTTGCTGTTGTTACTCATCCAGGGAAGATACTTTGAAAACAACTGCCTTAGGGTATGACAGAGAAACAATGTGGAAGGCACCTGGGTCCCTGCATGATCCTCAAAGGACAGAGTTGCCTTTTCAACCTGGACCATATACCAACCTCCATACCATTATGAGAGAAAGAAATAAACTGCATTTTTTAAATTATTGTATTGCTTTTTTATTGTCTCTAAACTTGTAATTTAATTAGTATAAACCCATTGCAATGGAAAATGACCATCTCAAACTCAACGTATTCAGAATTGCTATCAGACACTCAAATGAAGATGTTGGTGAGCAACTTTGAGCAAGCACATCATTTATTAAAGCTGGAAATAATACATTTCATAGCCTTTACCTTATAGGTTTCAAAGATATGTGTATGAAAGTCACCAGCACATGTTCCCTTGATTGCCATAACACATTACACCACAAACTTGGTGGCTTAAAATAGCAGAAAGTTGCTGGGCATGGTGGCACATACCTGTAATCCCAGCAACTCAGGAGGCTAAGGCAGGAGGATTGTTAGTTCAAAGCCAGCCTCAGAAATTTAGCAAGGCCCTAAGCAACTTAATGAGACCCTGTCTCTAAATAAAAAATATGTAAAATAAGAAAGGGCTGGGCTGGGGATATAGCTCAGTTAGTAGAGCGCTTCTCTCACATGTACAAGGCTCTGGATTCAATCCCCACTACCACAAAAAAAAAAAAAAAAAGGGCTGGGCATGTGGCTCAATGGTTAAGTGGCTCTTGGTTCAAGCCTGGATACCAAAACAAGAAAAAAAAATAGTAGAAAGTTACTCTTTCACAGTTTTGGAGCCAAGAGTCTGAAATTAGTTTCACTGGGCTATAATCAAAGTGTCAGCAAGCCTGCAATCGTGACTGGAAGCTTTAGAAGAGAATCCATTTATTGCCTCTTCCAGTTTCTACTGGCTTGGTGACTACCAGCATTGTTTGGCTTCTGACTGCATCACACCAACATTCAAGGCCTACATCTTCAAATCTCTCTGTTCCATCTACACATTGCCTTCTGTGTGTGTCAGATTTCCCTCTTTTCCCCTTAATAGTATATCTGTAATGGCATTTGGAGCCCAGCCAGAATACAATGTAGGAAAATCTCCCAATCTAAGAATCTTTAATCACATGTGCAAAGATCCTTTTTCTAAATAAGGTAACATTATCAGGTTCCAGAAACTAGGACCTGAAAAGAAATTGGAAAAGAAAAAAAAAACATTCAATGAAGAAAGAATGATTTGAAAACTAGTTTTGAGGGCCGGGGATGTGGCTTAAGCGGTAGCATGCTAGCCTGGCATGCATGCGGCCCGGATTCGGTCCTCAGTACCACATACAAAAACAGATGTTGTGTCTGTCGAAAACTAAAAAATAAATATTAAAAAAAAAAAGAAAACTAGTTTTGAATGCCAAATAAGTCTCACTGATTTCACTCCATATCTGCTTGATAAAACCAACTCAAAATACTCCATATTTCCTTGATGGGCTATTTGCTGCAACACACTCTCCCATACCAATTTCTTTCCTTTAAATGTTGGTTATACATAACAGTAATTTAATCTGACTAGTTTAAACCAAATTAAAGGGGGAAGGTAAAGGGGAACTTACTAGGAGAATTCTGAGTTGGCTTATATAATTAAAGGAGTTTAATGACTAACCCTAATAGTGGGAACCAGAGTAATTCCAAGAACCTATCTTCTCTGTGTATCTATTCAGTTTCAAATACTAACAAAAACACTAGTAAAATGTTTCAACCTGCAAATCAGCCATGACCAGGGATAAAAGTAGACATGAACAACTGGGAAGTAATGAAACATTGCCTGCCTACCAAACACAGGTCATCTCAGTTGTGTAAATGTAGAGTTAACATATTGGCATTCATGATTCAGGGAAGAAAGGGTTGGTAGGATTTTTCATTTGGAGGGCTTAATTAAGGCTTCTCTCCTTGCTATGTAATATTCTAGGCAGGTCGAACAACTATATGCATAAAGAACCTAGGGACCTGGAGGTAGGGAAGGGATCAATGTCTGACCCATTTTCCTTGAGATCTGAGGTTAGAAAAAGGAATTTTGACAAATGATCAGGGGCAGAAAGAATAATAAGCCCCCGAATTAAAATTAACTTGAATACATGAGACACCTAGGCTTAGGCTCAGGGCTCTATACAGAGGCCTAACAATATGAAGAGGTATGTTCTATGGCAGAGTTATTCATAATAACCAAAAGGTGGAAATAACCCAAATGTCTGTCAACTGATGAATACATAAACAAAATATGGCATATGTAATAAATGGGATGTTATTCCTCCATAAAAGGGAATGAAGTACTGATAAGTACAATGTGGATGAAACTCAAAAACTTGCACTAAGTGAAAGGAGGCAGAAACCAAAGATCACATAGTGTATGATTTCATTTAAATGAAATGTCATAATAGACAAGTCTTTAGGGATAGAAAGCAGATTGGTGGTTGCCATAGGCTGAGTGGAAGTGAGAAATAGGGAGTAACTGCTTTACATCAACCCTTTTGGGATAATGAAAATATTTTAGAACTAGATATCGGTCATAGTTGCACAACAGTGAATATGCTCAGTGTTCTGATTTGTTCACTTTAAAATGGTGAATTTCACCTCGAAAAAAGTGCTAGAAAAATATTCATGGAGGAAGGCTAACTTTGAACAGAATGTGGCTGGTAATAAATAGGAAGTTCTTCAAGACCCAGCCACCTTTGTATACTTATGTTTTGGAAAGCAGTGACTAAGCAATGAAGAATGAAGTGTAAACTAAGAAATGAAATATATTAGTGGGGGCTGGAGTTGTGTCTCAGTGGTAGAGCACTTGCCTTGCAAGTGTGAGGCACTGGGTTTGATCTTAGCACCACCCCTTTATTTAAAGAGGGCTGGGGTTGTGGCTCAGCTGTAGAGTACTTGCCTAGCACATGCAAGGCCTTGGGTTTGATCCTCAGCACCACATAAAAATAAATAAAGGTATTATTGTGTCCAACTGCAACTAAAAAATAAATATTAAAAAAAACCCAAAGGCATTGAGTTCATACACAACTAAAAAAATATTTTTTAAAAAAATGAAGTATAACTTTGGTAACTAGTTTGGGGAACTAGTGGGTGAAAACTCAAACTATTAAAAGTTTCTCAAGTTCTCATTCTCCTTGGATTTTGGAAGCAGAACTGATTGATGAATTGTGGAATCCATCAAAGTTTTAGAACAATTTGTGGAGGAAAGTACTATGTTTGTTTTGCATTCCCCAAGGTAATAGCTTTATGTCTTTTCATGTCAAATACCCTCTATCTGCTTCTGCTCTTTTATTAGCTGATTGGATAGAGTTTTTATTGAGGTAGAAGCAACCAGATGCATTTTGAGTTCAGGTGAAAAATTCCACTGCAGTGAGCAGGAGCAACCCAATATTTACAAAATATGGCCACAAGTAATAGGTCAAAGGCATAAAATGAGGCAGTCGAGTAGCAGTAGACAACATGTTAGAATCCATGTGATAGGAGTGTCGATTGCAGAGTTTAAGGAGAATGCCGTCTTTCAGAGGAGACTTGTATAAGCAGATCAGGTGCTATTCTAAAAGTGGGTGGGCAAAACAAGGATATCCACTTTGGTCACTTAGATTTAACATTATTGGGTGCTCTAGCCAGGTCAATTAAGCAAGGAAAAGAAAAGCATCCAGACAGGAAAGGAAGAAATAAAACTATATTTGCAGATGACATGGTCTTGTTTTACATAATCCCAAAGAACACACACACACATGGATTAGAGCCAATAAGTGAGTTCATTTGGGTCATAGAATATGGAATATTAAAATTCAGTCTTGTTTCTGTACACTATTAATAAATAATCCAGAAAGAAAATAATTTCATTTACAATAGCACCCAAAAGAATAAAATACTTAGGAATAAACTTAACCAATGAAGTGTAAAACTTGTACATCTAAAACTACAAGACATTGCTGAAAGAAACTAAAGAAGACCTAAACATTTTATGTCCATGGATTAGAAGACAATATCGTAAAGATTACAATACTCTTAAAAGCAATCTTTGGGGGCTGGGGATGTGGCTCAAGCGGTAGCGCGCTCGCCTGGCATGCGTGCAGCCTGGGTTAGAGCCTCAGCTCCACGTACAAATAAAGATGTTGTGTGCCAGGTTTCTGTTCTCGCGACTAAAAGGCTCAGGGGTCACTCTAGTTAAACTGGGCTAACTGGGCTGCATGAAATAACCACACAAGAGACACAAATATCTTTTTCTTTGGGGTTGCTGTGACAGCTCCTCTGAACTTAAGGGTCCGCAGAAAGAGAGAGAGAGAGAGCACGCGCTGACCCCTTTAATTGAGGAGAAGCTATTCAAATGAGGCAAGGGGTCAGGTTTCAGGGGGCTGAGTCTATCTTTATGATGTCCACTGTCAGCAGGTTGACTGACACCTGGGTAGGCCACACCCAAGGGCACAGTAAGAGGAGGGGACACACACAAGGCACTTCCATGGAAGATTCTGTCCTAAACAGGGCAAGGGGTTATATTACAAAGGAACAGGTGAGCATAGCTTCACCCATGGGGCTGTAGCAAGACACACCCATTTCTGTGACTGAGCGCCTCAGCACCCAGCTGGGGAGTGTAACCCAGTCACCCATAAGGTTGGCCTCCCACATATTCCCCCTTTCTTAATATAAAAAAAATTTTCTTTCAGTCACTTGGCTCTTGGTCCAAGGTCATCACAATCTGCTATTGAAACACAAAAAGAATTAGTAGAAAACATATTATCTTCATAACAGTCAACACAATAATCTGGATTATTATTACCTTGCCAAACACTCATCAGAAGATTTTTAATCTTTTCCCAATTTTATTGGGGCACATTGTTTTTGGCCATAGTAACAGGCATTTTCATTGCCATGGCATTTAGGCCTCTCCATAAACCATTGAGCAAAGGGCTCACGCACATTATTCATTACATTGTCTTCTAGAACATCATTACTTAGTTCTCATCCTTCCATCAGCACTTATCTGACCATGAAGGAAGTTGGATGTAATTTAAGTCAAACATTAAGAAAATC
>NW_026000101.1:1910284-1914691 GCF_001458135.2 Marmota marmota marmota
AAAAAAAAAAAAAAAAAAAGTGGGAAATCCTGTCATTTGTGAAAACATGGATGAACCTGAAATGAATTGAATTAAGTAAAATTAATCAGGCACAGAAAGACAAATACTGTGTGATCTCAATTATGTGAAATCTTTTTTAAAAATTTCTTTTAAGCAGAGAATAGAATGAGGGTGATGGGGTAGGAGTCGAATTGGAAGATATTTGTCAAAAGGCACAAAATTCACTTAGGGTGAAGAAGTTCTAGGGATCTACTGTACAGCATGGTGATTATATATTTGAAAATTGCTAAGAGATTAAACCTTAAATGTATGATAAATACATGAATTCACTTGATTTAATCATTTCACAATGTGTACATACATCTAAACATCATGTTATACACTGTAAATAAAGAAACTGGTGTCCCGACCGGCAGGACACATCAACGTGGGCAGCGAACCTAGATGGGGAGGAATGAAGGGACAAGAGACAAGAAGGATGACAGCAAGACAGGAATTCTGATAAAGCTGCAAACTTTTATTGTTCACACAGGGGTATTTATATGCTGGGGATGGGGAAGCTCTCTAATCAGCAATTGCTGGATGTGGGTGGTAAAACTGCCAGCTGCAAGATGTCTGGTGATCCTGATAACCGCAGGATGTTCCAGGGAGATAGGTAGCTGCAGGATGTCTCCCAGGCAGGATGTCTCCCAGGGGGCTGTCAGGCTGTTCTTTGAAGGAGAATTTCCTTCTAGCCCCTGACAAACTGGTATATCTGAATAATGCAATATTATTCAGTGATAAAGAAATGAGTTCTCCTGGCATGTGCGGGGCGCTAGTTCGAGCCTCAGCACCACATAAAAATAAAAAAAAGATGTTGTGTCCACCGAAAACTAAAAAATAAACATTAAAAAAAAAGAAATGAGTTCTTAAGCCACAAAGACATGCAGAAACCATAAATACACATTACTAAATGAGAGAAACCAACCTGAAAAAGGTACTGTGTTAGCTTTCTGTCTCTATAAGATACATCTGAGATTATCAATTTATAAGTATATTTTGGCTCATGATTTTGGAGGTTCCAGGCCATGATTGACTGGCCCCATTGAATCGTGTCTGTAGCAAGGCAGCACTTCCTGTCAGAGGCACAAGGTAGAACAAAACTGGTCATCTCACAGGCCTTGGAGCAAAAACAGCAAGCAGGAAAGGATGAGTTCCACAATCCCCTTCAAGGGCATGTGCTTAATGCCCAGAAGACCTCCTACTAGTCCCACCTCTTAAAGTTTCTGCTGTCTCCCACACTGGGGACCCCACCTTTCATCTTTGGAAGACCCTTAAAATCCAGACAATTACAAGCACATTCTGTATGATTCCAACTATATGATATTGTGGGAAAGGTTGAACCATGGAGACAGTGAAAAGATCATAGGTTGTTGGGAGTTAGGGGAGATGGGGGAATCAATAGAGAACAGGGTTTTAAGGGCAGTGAAACCATTCTGTATAATACTACAATGGTGAGTTGGTACCATTATGTGTTTCTCAAAAGCCATAGAAAGCACAAGACAAAGCTTAAACCCTAATGTAAACTGCGGGCTTTAGTTAATGAAGTGTCAACATTGGTTCATTGATCATATTAAATCTATAACATTAATTAGGGATAGTATTGGTAGGGAGAGTGATATAGGAAATCTGTGCTTACTGTTCAATTTTTCTGTGAACATAAAACTGTTCTAAAAAATAAATCTGTCCCACTAATTTAAAAACAAAAACCATGTGGTACTAGCATAAGGATAGACACATAGACTGACATAATAGAATTGAGGGTTTGGGTTTTTTTTTTTCTTTGTTTTGTTTTTTGGTACTAGATGTTGAACCCAGGGGCCCTCAACCACTGAGCCACATCCCCAACCCGTTTTATATTTTATTTAGAGACAGGTTCTCACTGAGTTGCTTAGGGCCTTACTAAGTTGTTGAGGCTGGCTTTGACTTGCAATCCTCCTGCCTCAGCCTCCCAAGCCGCTGGGATTAGGCACACGCCACCATGAATTGAGTGTCAGAAATAAACCCATACATCTATGGTGAACATGCCAAGATCATTAAATTTGAGTAAGAACAGTCTATTTACCAGATAGTGCTGGGAAAATTGGATACCCACATGAAAAAGAATGAAGTTGGATCTCCTACCTCATACCTTATGTAAAAATTAATTCAAAATGGATCAAAGACCTTAATATAAGAGCTGAAACTATAAAACTTTTGGAAGAATACACAAAGGTAAACTTTCATTGTCCTTGAATTTGACAATGGATTCTTAAGTATGACATCAAAAGCACAAGCAACAAAAAAGAAAAAAAAGATAAATTGGACTATAGAAGAATTTAAACATTTTTGTGCATCAAAGAACACCATTAAAAAAGTGAAAAGAAACTGAGTACAGTGGTATGCATCTCTAATCCTACCTATTTGGGAGGCTGAGGCAGGAAGATTACAAATTCCAAGCCAACTTGAGCAATTTAGCAAGATCCTGACTCAATTTTTTTTTTTTTTAAGGATTGGGGATGTAGATCAGAGGTAGAACACTTGCTTAGCATGTGTGAGGCCCTGGGTTCCATCCCCAGCACTGTGGGGAAAAAAGATGAAAAAAGAAGAGGGAGGAAAAGGAGGAGGAGGGAAGGAAATGACAAAAATAAAAAGACAATTTACAGACTAGGAGAAAAGATTTACAAATCATGTATCTGAGGAAGGTCAAGTATCTAGCATCTACAAAGAGCTTTTAGAGTAACAGAAAGATAAATAACCCAATGTAATAAAATGGGCAAAGAGTTGGGAGTGGTGTCCTGCACCTATATAGTCCCAACTACTTAGGACGCTGAGGCAGGAAGATCTCCTGAGCCCAGGAGCTTGAGGCCAGACTAGGCAACGAAGGGATCTGAATAAATGTTTCTCAAAACAACCTGTAATGCTCACCAGCATTGGTTGATAGGGAAATGCAACAAGACTCCACTTTACATGACTAGAATGGCTACAAATCAAAAAATGGTGCATGCTGGGCTGGGGTTGTGGCTCAGGGGTAGAGTGCTCACCTAGCACATTCCATCCACAACTGAAAAGTAAATATTAAATAAATAAATAAATAAATAAAGGTTAAATTCTTTTAAAAAATATTTACTTATTTTTTTAGTTTTTTAGGTACAATATCTTTATTTATTTATTTATTTATTTATTTTTATGTGGTGTTGGCATAGCATGCCAGGCGAGCGTGCTATTGCTTGAGCCACATCCCCAGCCCTAAAGGTTAAATTCTTAAAAATAAAATAAAATAAAATAAAATAAAAGGTGTATTCTGGGTGTGTTGCTTGCCTGTAATCTCAGCTACGTGGGAGGTGGAGACAGAATGATCCCAGGTTCAAGGCCAGCTTGGGCAACTTTGCAAGATCCTGTCTCAAAATAAAAAATGACTGGGGTGTATTTTAGTGGTAGAGCATTTGCCTAGCATGTATAAAGCCCTGGGTTCGATTCCTAGTACAAGAAAGAAAAAAAGAGAAAGATGGAAAATAACAAGTATTGGTCAGAATGTGGAGAAATTAGAACCCTCATTCATTGCTGGAGTGAATGTTAAATGGTGCAGCAGTTTTTGTTAAGGGTTTGGCAATCTCTCAGGTTAAATGTAGTTACCAGCTACTAGACATCCCCACACCAAAAAGCAATTCCTCTCCTAGGTATATACCCAAGGGAAATAAAAACATATGTGCAGGGGCTGGGATTGTAGCTCAGTGGTAGAGTGCTTGCCTCTATGTGTGAGGCACTGGGTTTGATCCTCAGCACCCCATAAAAATAAATAAATAAATACATAAAGGTATTGTGTCTGAAAAAAAATATGTTCAGGCTGGGGTTGTGGCTCAGTGGTAGAGATCCTCAGCACCACAAAAAAAATAAATAAATCAAATAAAGGTTTAAAAATGTTCAGAATAACCACCAGATGGCACTGTTATTTTATTTTATTTATTTATTTTTTTTTTTGAGAATTTTTTTCATATTTTTATTTTTTTTTTAGATTTCGGCAGACACAACATCTTTGTTTGTATGTGGTGCTGAGGATCGAACCCAGGCCTCACGCATGCCAGGCGAGCGCGCTACCGCTTGAGCCACATCCCCAGCCCTGGCACTGTTATTTTAAAGTTCAAATTTTACATTTATGCAGAAAAATGTTATTTAATAGTATTATGATATAATAGTATAATTAATTTTTAAAAAATAGCATGAGTTTCTCTAAAGGACTAGTAGGGAAATAAGAGGATATATAAATTTGAAATACCTTAAAGAAAATAATGCTTTGTATCTTTAAAGCTGGATGTGATATTCTAATTTATTTTATACATACATATATATATATATATATATATATATATATATATTTTTTTTTTTTTT
>NW_026000101.1:1915287-1943305 GCF_001458135.2 Marmota marmota marmota
TTTTTTTTTTTTTTTAAACTCAGGGGTACTCAACCACCCAGTGACATCCCAACATTAGTTTGTATTTTGTTTGGAGACAGGGTCTCACTGAGTTGCTTAGCAAGTCTCCCTGTTGCTGAACCTGGCTTTTTTTCTTTTCTTTTTTTTTTTTTTGTATATGCTGGTGATTGAACCCAGGGCTTGGGCAGGCAAGGCAAGCACTCTATCAACTAAGCTATGTCCTCATCCCCTGAGGTTGGCTTTGAACGTCTCCTGTCTCAGCCTTGGATTACAGGCATGCACCACTACTCATGGCACCTCATTTTATATATATATATAATATTTTTATTAGTTATTGATGAACCTTTACTTATTTATTTATAGGCGGTGCTGAGAATCGAACCCACTGCCTCACACATGCGAGGCAAGCACTCCACCACTGAGTCACAACCCCAACTCTCATTTTATATTATTAATGTTTTTAAAATTACCATAAAAGGACCTGGCACAGTGGCAAACGCCTGTGATCCCAGCGGCTTGGGAGGCTGAGGCAGTATTGTGAGTTCAAAGCCAGCCTCAGGAAAAGTGAGGCACTAAGCAACTCAGTGAGACCCTGTCTCTAAATAAAATACAAAATAGGGCTAGAGATGTGGCTCTGTGGTTAAGTGCCACAGTTCAATCCCTGGTACAAAAAAAAAATTAAGAATATGATATTAAAAATAACTTTAGGAGCTGGTATTGTGGCTCAGCAGTAGAGCGCTCGCCTAGCAGGGCAGGACCCAGGTTCGATCCTCAGCACCACATAAAAATAAAAGCATTGTGTTCTGTCCATCTACACCTAAAAAAACTAAATAAATATTTTTTAAAAATTTATAACTTTAAACTTAAGTTATCAACTAAGGACTCTTCTAACCCTGAGCTTGTGTTCAGATTTTTAAAAAATGTATAACCCATTAATCTTCAAATTTATTGATCACAACCCACACAAATAAATAATTTAGTTATTATCTAGACCTAGTACACAGTTTTCTATTTTATTTGAATTCAAACTGTCTTGTTTTATTTTTAAAGTAGATCATAGCCTACTAAGTAAATTCAATAACTCATTAATGAACTCAAGCCTACCATTTGAAAAGCAATGCTTTAACTGTTATAACTTGCCACTGTGATGTTTTAAACTTCTACAGTCAAATATAACTGATGGGCAGAAGCCAACAATATGTGCGACCAAGAGGAGACATTGTCAATGGCTTTGAGAGTCAAAGATCTCTTCAAAACTTTCTTCCCTTCATCCACAAGACACTCATCCTGCCTCAGAATCACCTTCTGAGAAGACCCTGGGGTTTTGAGTGTTTGGCAATTGCTCCTGATAACCTTCCCCATAAGACTGTTAGCCATGCCTTTTCTTGTTCATTAATCATTGTCAGTCATTATTTAATTAGTAATTGTAGGTCATTAATATCATCAGGGTATTTTGATATCTGTATTTTTTGGCCAATACATGATTTTAAAAATCAAGAAAGTGAGAGTTCTTTTCCCAATACCAGCCTTCATAGTTAATAATGATAAAGTTTAAATAAATAAATAAATAAATAAATAAATATATATATATATATATATATATATATGGTTGTAGGTGGGCACAATACCTTTATTTTTATTTATTTTTATGTGGTACTGAGGTAGAGTGCCTCACCTGCACTAGGCGAGCACTCTACCACTGAGCCACAACCCCAGCCCCACATTTTTAAGTTTTATATGTATGCTTTAAGGCTGAAATATTTATTGCATTAATTATGATGGCTTTTATAGTGAAGAGACCATGAGTGTTATATTTTTTGAAATCATTTTTTAACCTAGTATATTAGAAATATATTTTGCTTGGAGTTATCATAGACATCTTTCCAAATTTGCACACAAGTCAACCTTAACTTTTTAAAATAGGTGTACAGTTTTCCTTCATATGAATGTATTCCAAATTAATTTAGCAATTTTCATTTGTGGCCAAACACAAATATATGATATTTAAGTAGTTTTAAAACATATCTCTATAGTAAATAGTGTTGCAATAAAAACCTTTATGTTGGCTGCAGGGGGGCGGTTGGCTCAGCGAGACAGCACTCACCTAGCATGCTTGAGGCCCTGGGTTTGATCCTCAGCACCACATAAAAATAAATAAATAAAATAAAGCTATAGGAGTTGGGGTTGTGGCTCAGTGGTAGAGCGTTTGCCTAGCATGTCTGAGGCACTGGGTTCGATTCTCAGCACCACATACAAATAAATAAAATAAAGGCCCATCAACAACTAAAAAATATTTTTTAAAAATTAAAAAAAAATAAAGCTATTAAAAAAAAACCCCTTATGCATACAACCCTAGAATACATTTCTAGAAATAAGATTGTTTGCTTGGTGGATATACATACTTCTGCCCTTTAGCAAGGCTATGCTAATACTTTACACCAGGATTTCTCAACTTTGGCACTTTTAACCTTCTGGGTTGGATAATCCTTTTTCTAGGAGGCCCGTGTATTTATCAGCTTTGCTGATTACAGAATCTGTAGATGCCCTAATACTGCCTTCCAGCTTTTTCATTTGCTTTGGTAAAGAATACCTAACATAAAATTTAACATTTTAACCATATTTAAGTGTATATATAGCTCAGTGGCTTTAAATACACTGTTGTGCAACCATCACTCCACCATAAACTACTGGGAGGGTCATCTGGCATCCCAGGTATTTCCCTGTCTCATGCTGATTGGTGGCTGCTAGGGGGTTACTATGGGTCTCCACCTAGCCTGACTGAGTCAGGGACCCCTGGCGCAAAAGATCTCTCCTGTTATTTGTAGATAAACCACTTAGCAGGGTGGGGATGTGCCTAGGAGTGCTCTGTGGGTCTTTCCAAGGACAAAGATCATGTCTCTTCCTTTGACAGGCTTTGCTCTGAGGTAGAGGCTGGTTTTTCACTACTTTGAAATATTCAATCAATTGCTGTTAATCTGAGTTATAGAATATTAGAAGCAATTCCTCCTATTCAATTGTGTCTCTGTACTCATTAACCATCCTCTCTCCAACCCTCTGTCCCCCATTTGCTTCCAAGGTCAGTACCACTATTATATTCTCTTCTTTTTTTAATATTTATTTTTTAGTTGGACATAATATCTTTATTTTATTTATTTATTTTTATGTGGTGCTAAGGATTGAACCCAGAGCTTCCCATGTGCTAGGCGAGCACTCTGCCGCTGAGCCACAACCTTAGCCCATATATTCTCTTCTTCACGATGAACATTTTAGCTTCCACATAGATGAGATATAGTATTTGTCTTTCTGTGTCTGACTTATTTTATTTAATGTATGTCCTCCAGTTCCATCCACATTAGACGCAATTCTTTTTATGGCTGAATAATATTTCATGTATCATAGTTCTTTATCTATTCACCCATGCATGGACACTTGGGTAGATGCCATATCTTGGCTATTATAAATAGTGCTGCAATCAACATGGGAGTGTAAATGTCTCTTTGGAATACTGATTTTAATTCAGTAAATAGGATTGCTACATATCCTGTGGTATGTCTTATTCTAGTTTTTTGAGGAACCCCCTTACTCTTTTCCTTAATGGCTAATTAACACCATAGGAGAGTTCCCCTTTGTCCACATCTTCAGGGGCATTGTGTGTGTGTGTGTGTGTGTGTGTGTGTGTGAGAGAGAGAGAGAGTGTTGATTATATCCATTCTAACTGGGGTAAAAATAATACCCCATTGTGGAATTTATTTGCATCTGATGATTAGTGATGTTGAACATTTTTTTCAACATATTGTTGATCATTGGTACATCTTCTTTTGAAATATGTCTAAGTCATTTGCCCATTTTTTATTTTTTGTTTTCTGAGAAGAGGTCTTGATATGTCCCTCAGGCTGACCTCAAACTTCCAGACTCTTCCTGCCTCAACCTCTAAAATAGTTGGGACTACAGATGAATGTTACCATCTCAATGTGCCCCCCCCCCTTTTATTGATGACACTGTAAGAGGACAAACAGATGAGGATGGTGGGAACACAAGATTAAGAGAGTAATTCTATAAAATGAGCCCACTGTACTGACTCCCTACACACTTTTTTGCCAAAAAGCAATCTGCCTGCAGTCCCTCCTGGGCCTGAGGAGACAGGAAATGTCACATTCCTCAACAAATGAGGCTGGGGTGGAAAGCCTGGCAATCAGCAAATAAAGAATGTTGGGGTGGGTTGCTAACACCTAGGGGATCACACTTCCCAACATGAGGGAATACCAGCTGTGCTCCTGCTTCTTCCTGCCTTTAGAAGAAAGGGAGTCAGGAATTTAAAGGGGGATTCTGGTGCTGGGGTTGTGGCTCAATGGCAGAGCACTTGCCTCGCACATGTGAGGCTAGGTTCCATCCTCAGCACCACATAAAAAAATAAAATAAACAAAGATACTGTGTCCATGTATAACTAAACAAATATGTTTTAAAAATAAAGGGGAATTCTGGGGTGTCTATAAAAGAGCAAGGCACACCCACGCTCCTAGGCACCCAGCTCTGGGCCCTCTTCTCTCCAGAGAAGTCCACCTCTACCTCTGTCCCTCTCTTAGATGAAACTTGCTTTCTACATTGTCTCAGCATTTTGGGGGTGTTTAATCTTCAACACCAGAGCAAGGAGGACCGGTTTTTGATCTTCAAGATCAGGTTATCAATACTAAGGATTAAACTCAGGAGCTGACTCCTTTTTATTTTTTAATTTTGAGACAGGGTCTTGCTAAATTGCCCAGGCTGGCCTGAAACTTGTGATCCTCCTGCCTTAGCCTCCTGAGTAGCTGGGATTACAGGCATGTGCTCAGATTTTAATCAGGGATTATTTGTTTATTATTCCTTTTTTCTCACTCCTACTAATTTGGGGTTTGGTTTGTTCTAGTTTTTCTAGTTCCATTGGAAGCATTGTTAGGTAGCTTATTCAAAATCTCTCTTTATTGATAAAGGCACTGATTGCTATAAATCTCCCTCTTAGTATTGCTTTTACTGTATCCCACAGGTTTTGGTATGAGGTGTTTTCATTTTCATTTGTTTTAAAAAATTTTTAAATTTCTCTTTTGATTTCTTTAGTGGCCCACTGTTAATTCAAGAGGATGTTGTTTAATATCCACGTATTTGCACAATTTCTAAAATTTCTCTTGTTGTCTCATTCCATTATAGTAAGAGAAAAATATTTGCTGTGATTTCATTTTTGTTTTTAATTTGTTGAGACTTAGTTTATTAGATTCATTGGGTGCATTGTTTAGTTTAATTACAATAATTCTTTGTAGAGTTTTTTGTAAGGGTAAAAGAAATTGAAGTTAAAGCGTAAAAGTTAAAGGGTAAAAGACCGGGTGTTGTAAAAGTTTCTAAGCTGCAAGGTCTGAGTTAAAATGTAAAGGAGGTATTGTTAGGTTTCTATGTTACCTGCAAAACCTGAAATTTCTGTAGCTGTTAAGACAATGCTTAGAACCGCCCAGTAAACATTTCCCCTGATTGTCTGGTTGTTTAATAACTGAAGGGGTCTGTGTGGTTGCACGTAGGCCCTGCAGGGCCTGAACCAATCAGTTTGAATGTGTACTTTCCTTAGGAATGACTTAGCACTCCAGCCTGACCTATTGCCGCCAATGAATGAACTAATCATGTTTAGGAGTTGTTGTTCAATTTTCCCGTGCCTCATGATGATTTGTTCTGATGTATACAAAGCCCTCCACCCTCCCCAAAAAGTGTACTTAAGCAGTGCTCAGCCCCTGCTCGGGGCTCTGGGCTGCTTTCCCTTCTTGAGTGGGCACGGAGCCCCAGCATGCTGGTTCAATAAATCCCCCTTCTGCCAATTGCATGAGTGGTCATTTGGTGGTCTCTTTCTCCGACGTTTCGTGGGACCCTTACATTTTGATCTGGATGATGTGTCCATTGAAGAAATTCTGGTGATGAAGTCCCAACTATTATTTTATTAAAGACTATCACTCCTTTTAGATCAAATAATGCTTTTCTTATATAATTGGGCTTTATATAATTTATATATGAGTACATATAAGTTTATACTTGCTATTTCTTCTTGTTGAATTTATCCCTTAATCATGATGTAGTAATCTTTATTGATTCTTTACAGTGTTTTATTTAAAATCTAATTTACTTGATATAACTACTCCTGTTCACTTTTGGTTTATGTTTGAGTGGTATATCTATTTCCACTCCTTGGCTTCAGTCCATGTGTGCTTTACTGGTGAAGTGAGTTTCTTTTTTGGGGGGTAAAGAGGACCAAGGATTGAACTCAGGGGCTCTCCACCACTGAGCCACATCTCCAGCCCTATTTTGTATTTTATTTAGAGTCAGGGTCTCACTGAGTTGCTTTAAAGCCTCGCTGTTGCTGAGGCTAGCTTTGAATTCACAATCCTCCTGCCTCAGTCTCCAGAGCTGCTAGGATTACAGTTGTGCGCCACCATGCCTGGCTCGAAGTGAGTTTCTTATAGGTGGTATATTATTGGGTCTACATTCTTTTATCCATTTTAGTTTATATCGTGTGTGTGTGTGTGTGTGTGTGTGTGTGTGAGAGAGAGAGAGAGAGAGAGAGAGCGAGAGAGAGAGAGAGAGAGAGAGAGAGAGAGATCCTGGGATTGAATCTAGGGGCATTCTACTACTGAGATATATCACATCTCCAATCCTTTCTATTTTTTATTTTGAGCCAGTGTAACAGTGGTCCACTTCACCTTTTGAGTATAGTTCTAAGGCTTATTTTTAAAAGGGACATTTTTTTCCTTTTCCTTTCACCTTCTCCCCCTCCCTAATTGGGGGTGGGGACCAAGATTACTCTGAGTTATCTGTACTCCACAGGAAGGAGATGTCTGCCAAAGGATCCAGGAAGTGACAAATTAACAAATGAATCCTAATAGGGCTTCAAAGTGCCTGGGACCTCCTGTCAGGGCACACCTGGAATGTAGCCCTTGAAGAGCTCCTTTAAAATCCCCCTGTTCCTCCTGATGGGAAGAATCCCAGCCTTTGGGACAGAAGTTTCCTATGTTCCTCTTTTGCTAGCAAAGCAATAAACCCTCTTTTTCCTTTTTCTCAAAACCATGTCCTCCTTATTAAATTGGCAATAACTGGCATTTGGGACAAGGACTGAGCTTTCAATTACAACAGGGTATCACTAAATTGCCAAGGTTGGCGTTGAATTTACAATCCCCCTGCTTCAGCCTCCCAAGTAGCTGAAATTATAGTCATACATCACCATGTCTGGCTTCTAGTTTTATCTTTTAATTGGAAGAATTTATCTGTTTGCATACAAGGTTATTGTTGGTAAATAAAGACATAGTCTTATCATGATACTATTTTTTTCCAGTTGTTCTTATACCTCTTGTTCTATTCTTTCTTTCTTTCTTGTTCATCTTTGTGGTTTGGTGGTTTTCTGTATTGAAGAGGTTTGATTCTCTTCTCTTTGTCTTCTATGTATGAGCTCTACTGTTGAGTCTGGCACTTCCTTATATTTTGAGATGGTGGTTACCATCCTTTCACATTGGGTCTAGGACTCCCTTAATAATTTCTTGCAGATCTACCTGTGATGAGCTCCCTCAGTTTTTGCTTGTCTTGGAAAGTATTCTCTATTATTTGTCTATAGCTTTGCTGGGTATAGAATTCTTGGTTGGCAATTTTTTTCTTTTAGAGCTTTTAATATATCTTCCTACTTTCCTTGTCTACAAGATTTCTGCTAATGGAGATTCCCTCATAAGTGACTTGACACTTTTCTCTTACTGTTTTTAGAAGTCTCCTTATCTTGTACTTTTATTATATATATATATTTTTTAGTTGTTGATAAATCTTTATTTATTATTTATATACGGTGCTAAGAATCGAACCCAGTGCCTCACACATGCCAGGCTAGTGTGCTACTACTGAGCCACAGCCCCAACCCCCTCTTGTACTTTTTGTAAGACTGGAAGACGCTGCACCACATGACACAGATCACCAAAGAGGTTTCCGCTTTATTACAAAAGGCTGTGTGTTTATATATGTCTAAGGAGAGGTCGCAGGGCTGAGGTAGATAACAGGTCGCCCGTTTATTGGCAAGCTCTTCCATATGTCAGTTCCGGAGCCCAAGAAGTTAATTCTAATTGGGGCTAAGGCTTCCCACCAGCAGGGTTTGAACGTTGGCGCCAGTGGAACGTTTTGCGCCAGTGAAAGAAACAAAGAGGAGAAAGAGGGTCGTTAGACGCCATGTTGGGGTTTTTCTCTGGGGTGCTGCTGCCATTATATGTTTCCCCAACACTTTTTATGAAATATATATATATATATATATATATATAGTTGTAGATGGATACAATATCTTTATTTTATAATTTACTTTTATGTTATGTTGAGAATAAAATCCAGTGCCTCATAGGTTGGATGAGCACTCTACCACTGAGCTACAACTCCAGCCCCCTTATCTTGTACTTTTGATGGTGTAACTATAATATGCCTCAGGGATGATCTTTATTGGTTGAATCTCTTAGTAGTCTTCTAAGATTTGTGGACTTAGATGTCTATATCCTTTTCAATATTTGGAAAATTTTCAATAATGATTTCATTGAATGGATTTTGTATGTGTTTTCCTTCTGTTCTTCTTTAGGAGTATTCATAATTCATAGGTTTGTTTGCATAAATGTGTGCCATAAATCTCAAAATGTTTATTTTTATTTCTCCTTAGTATTTTTTTCCCCCCTCTCTTTTCTTCCTCATCTGACTGGGTTATTTCACAAAGCAAGTCTTTAAGTTCAGAAGTTCTTTCTATGTTTGATCAATTCTTCTGTTGAGTTTCTCACCTGTATTTTTAATTTTATTTGTTGAGTTCCTTAGCTCTGAAATTTCTGATAGGCTTTTTTTTTTCTTATTTAAAAACAAAATTGGGCTGGGGATGTGGCTCAAACAGTAGCATGCTCGCCTGGCATGCATGCGGCCCAGGTTCGATCCTCAGCACCACATACAAACAAAGATGTTGTGTCCGCCAAATACTAAAAAATAAATATTAAAATTCTCTCTCTCTCTCACTCTCTCTTTAAAAAAAAATTATCTCTGTTTCTTTGCTGAATTTCTTAATCTGCAAAGCACCATAGTAGTTCTTAACCTTTTTAAAGATTTAAGTTACTTGGAGGACCCTTGTAAAATTTTGATGTCTTATTTCAATATATACTTATGGAACTGTTATGGGATCATGTTGGTCAAATTCCCAACACTCTAACAAATACTTGAGAAAATAACCTTATTAAGATGAAAGGTTTATTTTGACTCACAGTTTTGTAGGTTCCAGTTTGTGATTAGTTGGTTCTTTTGCTTTTAGGGCTTTGGTGAGGCAGAACATCTCAGTGGGAACATGTGACAGAGCAAAGCTGCACACCTCATGACCAAGAAGCAAGAAAGAGTCAAGAAGAGACCAGGTCCTAGAATCCTCTTGGAGGAAACACCCCCATTGACCCAAAACCATCCCACTAGGCCTCTCCTTTTAAAGTTCCTACCACTTCCCAATAGTGCTGTGCCAAGCTGGGGACCAAACCTTCAACACGTGGGCCTTTGAGGGGTTCTGTAGATCTAAACTATAGCAAGGGTACACACAGGAAGTGGTATTTTAAAAAGCCCTTTGGGTAGTTCTAAAATGCAAGCAAGGATGAGAATCACTGATCTTGATCCATATAATTCCATTCCCTGTGGACATGTGATCCCACTCTGACAAGTGTGGGGTGGTCTCCTGGGAAAGATTTTCACACTATAAGAAAGTGATCACAGAGCCAGATGTGGTACATGCCTATAATGCCAGCAACTTAGAGGCTGAAGCAGGAGCATCAAAAGTTTGATGCTACCCTCAGTAATTTATCAAGACTCTGTCTCAAAAATTTAAGAAAGGGCTGGGGATGTAGCTCAGTGGTAGAGTGCCCCAGGGTTCAATCCCCAGTACTGCAAACAAAACAAAACAAACTAAAGAAACAAACAACAATAACAAAAAACAACCCATAATCACACAATAGATTGCATCTTTTTTTCTAGATGTTATTCCTGGATATGTTGTGTAGAGCATCTGCAACTATCTTGTAACCATAAACAATGCTGGACTTCCCTTTTTAGTTAGCTCCTTCAAAGTTGAACTTTGTTTTTCATTTGGTTTTTTGTTTTTGTTTGTTTTATAGGCAGTGCTAGGTATTGAACCCAGGGCATGTACATGATAGGCAATCACTCTACAACTGAGCTACATCCCAGCCAAAAGATGAACTTAAATTGCTTTATTACATAATATAAAACCCATGAAGGAAAGGTTGCAATTTGAGACAGTAGTCTCAGAATCCTCCTGAACCTTCCAACTAGCTTTCTGATACTTTTTTTCCTTTGATAAACTGGAAATTGAACCCAGGGGCGCTTAACCACTTAGCCACATCCCAAGTTCCCCCCCTTTTGGGGGCGGGTACTAGGGATTTAATTCAGGGGCACTAGACTACTGAGCCACATCCCCAGCCCTATTTTGTATTTTATTTAGAGACAGGGTCTCACTGACTTGCTTAAGACCTACTAAGTTGCTAAGGTTAGCTTTGAACCCACAATCCTCCTGTCTCAGCCTCCTGAGCCACTGTGATTACAGGTGTGCGCCACCATGCCTGGCTTCTTTCTGATACTTCTACTGTTCAAATTTCCCTCCATAGACAACAGCTCCCTTCCCTTGCATGAGAACAAATAGTAGAGTGAATATAGGGGAGGGAGGGTTGTTATGCTCGAATTCGGGACCCCCAAAAGACCACCAGAGACCAAGATCGATGTAAACAGCAAAGAGGTGTTTATTGCGAACTAGCTTGGTCCTCCGCGTGCACACAGCAATTGGTGACCCTGAGAGGCCCTGAGCCCAGGGTTTGCAGCAGTTTTATACATTCTTTGGAGAAGGCAGGGACCCCCACATACATCATAGCATTTCTTAACAAATCATCACACACCAAGGGAAAATCAAATAACAACTCTAAAACATGATTAGCACATTCACTGGCAGGAACAAGTTGGGTAAGGGTGATTGGTTACTACAAGAAGGGGATTCATTTGAACTGATTGGTTTAAGCCAAGAGGGGTGTTCGTGCTGAACTACATGGTTTCCCAACACTATAAACTACTGGGAGGGTCATCTGGCATCCCAGGTATTTCCCTATCCCATGCTGATTGGTGGCTGCTAGGGGTCCCCACCTAGCCTGACTGAGTCAGGGACAACTGGTGCAGCAGATCTCTCCTGTTATTTATAGATTAAACCACTTAGCAGGGTGGGAATGTGCCTAGGAGTGCTCTGTGGGTCTTTCCAAGGACAAGGGTCATGTCCCTTCTTTGGACAGGCTTTGCTCTGAGGTAGAGGCTGGTTTTTCAGGGTTCCCTCATTATCTCCCCCCACACACAGCTTTAGGATTTTTTGGTTTGTTTTTTAGTTGTCGATGGACACAATACCTTTATTTTATTTATTTTTATGTGGTGCTGAGGATTGAACCCAGGGTCTTATATGTGCAAAGGGAATGCTCTACCGTTGAGCCACAACCCCAGCCCCCACCTTAATTCTTATGTGGCCTTTTTGTCTATGTAGAAACCAAATCAACACATGCAGATTGACAAGAGAAAAACATAAAAATCTTGTTAAACTTCACAAGACAGTGAAGTAAAAAGAAATGGTAAATACAAGATGATTTTAGATTTTTTAGACAAACAATGAAGAAATTACAGAACAAAGGGATCTCTCAACTAGGGGTACTAAACTCTAGGGAAGTTCCTGAGAGATATCTGGGAAGACAGAAAGCTCATAGAGTAAAAAGTTTACTTCATTGAGTTTATTTCTTCAGGTTTGTCACAGCCCCAATTATCAATCTGTGCTGATAAAGGCTATTTTCTTACACTGGTGTGGGAAAAAGTCTTCCAAAAAGAATCTTTTAGGCCTACTGTTTGTAGAAAAAGTTAGACCAAATGGCCCTTTCTGCAGTTAGCAGTTCCTCAGGTGATATCAACTTGAAATAATAAATCTGGAATATTTGAGGGGTGTTATGGTTTGGATCTGTAATTTCTCTTAAAGGCTCATGTACTTAGAGGCTTGGTTTCTAATGCAGCAAGGTCCAGAGGTAAAGCTTTTAAGAAATTATTAGATCATGAGGGCTTTCACTTCATCAGTGGATTAATCCATTTGGTGAATTAATAATTTGCATGAATTACTAGGAGGTGGGATCTTATTGGAAGAAGTAGTTCACTGGGAATGTGCTCTGGATGGGTATTTCTTGTGTCCAGCCATCTTCTCTCTGTTTTCCAGCTGCTATGAACTGAGGGGTTTTCCTCTGCCGTGCCCCTCTGCCATGATGTTCTACATCACCTCAGGCCCAGAGAAATGGAGCTGAGTGACCATGAACTGAGACCACTGAAACTATGAGCCAAAATAACCTTTCCTTATTTGTTTATGTCCGGTATTTTGGTCACAGCCACGAAAAGCTTACTAACACAAAAAGGTAAGTCCTTACCTTCTCCATGGGTAAACGACTAAGTTTTCACTTTATATGATCATTACCACATCAAGACTACTAGTTGCTTATGTACTACTACTCATTCTCCACTTGTACTTACCAACCCTATCTCTCTATTATTCCTGGTAGCATATATTCATCAAAAACGTTGTATCTCTCACCATCTCTTTCAACTAGGGTTGGTCACATGACTGAATGATGTGTGAGACATAAGTGGAAGATGTTGGAACAAATATCTGGGAAAGCTTTTAAAAAAAAAATTGAAGGGGCTCAGGCTAGGGGAGTGATAGAGCAGGTGCTTATCATGCACAAGGCTCTGGGTTCTATCCCCAGCACCAAAAACAAAAACAAAAAGAGCTTTCAATCATTTTGTGATTTGAAAATGAGAATCATATACGCACATGATAAAATGAAAGGAGTCTAGGCCTTTGATGAATATGAATTGCCACACCAGTCCTGGACACACTACTTCTGGACCTACTTACATTGAGTTTCCTGTTATATATGACTGAACCTAACTCTTAAATGATACCTTGGTCTCAAGGCAAAGTATTTAAAAACTTTTGCTGTTTTTCCTGGTAATGGGGATTGAATCCAGGGCCTTGCACATGCTAGGCAAGTGCTCTACCACTGAGCAATATCCCTAGCCTTTTTAATTTTATTTTAAGTAAGGGTCTCACTGAGTTACCCAGGCAGGCCTGGGGTTTACTTTCATGGTTTGGATCTAGAATGTCCCCCAAAAGCTCATGTGTTGAAAGAATAATCCCCAAGGCAACAAGGGTCAGGGGTGGGGCTTTTAAACAATGGTGGATCATGAGGGCTCTGAACTCACCAGTAGAATTCTTTCTTTTTTTAAATTAATCCATTGGTAGCTTAATAGACTACTGGGAGGTAGAACCACTCCACCCCTCTTCCTAGCTATCATCATGCTTCATCATGCTCTCTGCCAGGCTGCTTTGCCTTACCTCACACCCAGAGCAATGGAGGTGGCTGGCCATAGACTGAATCCTCTGAAACCGAGAGCCAAAATAAACTTTTCCTCTTCTAAATTGTTCTTGTCAGATATTTTGGTCACATCAATAAAAAGCTGACTGACACACTTGCTATCCTCCTACCTTAGCCTCCTAAGTAGATGGAATTATAGGCATGCAACACTGTACCCAGCACCATGACTAGGTTCTTTTTTTTTTTTTTTTGTACTGGGGATTGAACCCAGGGGTGCTTCACCACTGATCCATATCTCCAAATCTCCAGCCCTTTTCATTTTTTAAAAATATTTATTTATTTTTTTGTAGCTGTACACAATAACTTTTATTTATTTTGATGTGGTGCTGAGGATCAAACACAGGGCCTTGCACATGCGAGGCGAGTGCTCTACCGCTGAGCCATAACCCCAGCTCCCCCTTTTCATTTTTTATTTTGAGACAGGGTCTCACTAAGTTGCTTTGAGCTTTGTTAAATTGTGGAGGCTGCTTGAGATTGTAATCCTCCTGCCTCAGCATCTTGAGTCACTGGGATTACAGGCGTGTGTCACCACACCCAGCCCATTACTGGGTTTTTAAGCACACCCAAGTCCCTAGTGTTGCTCCTTGTCTTCACACCTGCATTTTTTCCCTGAGAACATCTCTTTTGTTCTAATTGCCCTCTTTAAAAATGCCTTTCAGAAGATCCATACCCCTGCCTTACAAGAGTTTATCTCATATAAGGATCCAGCCTCCTGTCATAAGTCAAACATTTTATCAAATCTGAATTATTCATTTCGTTTAGAGTAGGACTTTAGCAAGAATGTTGAAGATGACTGCAGGTAGGTCAAGTTCAGTTCTCTTGGAGGTATTTCCACTTCATTCTTTCTGGTGTCCAGTAAGTAACTATTGATAGTTAATATCAAACACACCCACTTCTCCCAAAGATAGGCATTAATACTGAGAACCAGTGCTGTACTGAGTACATATACTTTTTTCATGCTGAGAAAGTGAAATACTTGACTCTCCCATAATCAACATGGCTTTACTCCTCCTCATTGATATAACAGTAAAAGTTTTCTTTTGTATCTTCTATTTTTCAGATTGTGCCTAATCAGACATTAAAAAGAAGGAGGAGAAGAAGTTCAAAATTAGCTTAAGAAGCAGGCTTCATAATTGAGCCATTCACCTCATAATGGCCTCGACTTTGCTACACAAAGGTCAGGTTTGGGAAATACCCCATATCTTTACTCTGTGCCAAATTAAATTCTTGTAGGTGTCCTCCTCCTCCTACTCTCTACAAAATTAAATTTCTGATTAAGTTTGCATACTCCCGCTGCTTTAGTAGAAGAGAGGCAATAAGAAGACTTATTATCTTCTGATACTGGTACTCCTCCACCCCATGGCTGAGGGTAAATGGGGAGGTTTGTTTTTCCAGTTACATAAATAATATATTCTCATAGAGAAGGTTTCCAGATTTTTTTGTTGTTGTTGTTATCTTGTTTTGTTTTTTTGGACTGACCTTTTGCTTTTTGCCTGGTCAAGGCTGAACATTTGCCTGGTACCCCATGGTATTATCAGCAGTTAAACATTTTCCAGAACCACATTGAAAAGAGGGAACAACTCTGTTCAGTTGTTTTGCACCCCAGGTATACTTTCCCCACTGACATTACAGACTAAGGTCTGCTTTTTTTCCCCCACAAGGTTTTTTTTTTTTTTTTTTTTTTAAAGCTATTATTTTAATAAAAGGCAAATCAGGAAAAGTAAAGTAGGTATTCTCTAACCAATCCACTTGGTTCTTTGTTATCCAGTTATGCCAAAAGGCTTAGAAGATAAGTTTAAATAAATTTGTGGCCAGAGCCTAGTATGGTGGCAGACATCTGTAATCCCAGTGAATTGGGAGGTTATATAAGAGAACTGCAAGTTCAAGGATAGCCTCAGCAATTTAGCAAGGCCCTAAGCAACTTAGTGAGACCCTGTCTCAAAATAAAAAATAAAAAGGGCTGTGAATAAGCGCCTCTGGGTTCAATTTTGGTACCAAAAAAAAAAAAAAAAAAAAGTGGCCAGAGTAAATAAAGGCTTTGTTCTAGTTTCAAAATAAAATTTATATTTCCTATTAGTGATATGGTCTCAGATACCTGAAAAGAAACTATTTTGTCTTATAGAAGAATAATGACAATATTATGGGCATCTATAAACTTCATATTTCTGCAGAGAAATAGAAATGCCAAGGCAAGAAAAGCAAATAAACTCTTTTAGCACAGTAGGCTAACGTGAGTTATACATAACAGGTTGAAGGGATAAGAGAAAAAAAAAAGAAGGAAAGAAAAGGAAAAAAGATTAGGATAAATTACAACTTACTTAAATAATTTCTGCTAACTTAGGAGAGAAGCATGTTAAGGGCAAGTTGAAGGACAATATCCACAGTTACAGGGGATAATGGAAATACTTCAGTGCAAGTCAGGAATCATTACATAACTCCTAGGAAAGATGACATTCTAGGAAAATGAACAAAAATGAACTGAAACTAGAAAAGAAATTTTAACTATTCCAGGGAACAGATAAAACCCATAACATAGACTATAAAAAATATCTTCCAATTTGTACCCAAATCAAGGAAAGCAGTGGGATTGACAAGAAGTCAAATCCAAAAATTAATTCAGTATCATTTTTTTTGCAAGTAAATGAGATATTTCTGAAGACTTAGTAGCAACCTGAAGCTTGGAGGAATAGGACTAGGCAGGGTGAGCCCTAGAAAAATTAAAAAGAACACCTTTAGGTTCCATTCTCAGGTGGTGAGGAAAGTAGAAATGATGAAGAAACCATGTAAATGTAAGAATATATTTTTATTTTCCAGGATTCTGTTTCCTGACCCATGACTGAAACTTGGAAGTAAAGGGAGTCTGAAGGGTTAAGAGGGATCTGCAAGGCAGAGTTCCCACATACACACTAGGACTTTCTTGGCAGACCTGCAACTTCAACCAAAGTAAACTGAGCAGAGTAAATAAGTTCGGACTATCTGCTAGAAATCCTACAACAGGCTAGATCTCCTCAAACTATCAAACTAAAAAACAAACAACTTACTTGCAGCAGCAATAGGCACTCCCAGGTCTTGTTTTTGGTTCTCAAGAAACCAAAGTTCTTTGAGAAATGGCTGATTTTAGGACTGGGGTGGAAAATACAAAAGATGACATTAGAGTATTTATAGTGCTGTAAAGTAAGGAAGTGTTCCAAGAACAGACAGCTGGGTGCAGTGGTACATCCTGTAGTCCCAGCATTCAGGAGGCTGAGGCAGGAGGGTCACTTGAGCCCAGGAGTTTGAGATAAGCCTAGGCAAAGGAGAGACCTTTTCTCAAAATGAAACAAGACAAACAAAAAGTAAACAAAACAAAAAACTCCACATTGATGGATATATGTCAAAACAAAACAAAACAAAAACCACAGAAACCAATTTAAAAAGTTCCCAATGGCTAAAGCTTGAAAAATTTAGAAACCAAAATAAAGTACTATTGGATGACAACCAAAGTATTAAATAAATATCCATGAATCCATAGTAATATAATTAAATGATTAAACATAGAAATAAACGTCAAACTACTTGTACAGAAGAATTCAAAATAATTTATGTGAATACTGTCCATCTCAAGGAGGTGGAGCATAACTCCCTAGTTGTTAAGCCATGACCTGTGTGTGATGACTTCTTTCCAAAGACTACAAAATGCAAAGGAGGAAAAATAACTACAGTGAGGAAACCTGACCAACACTACCTCCATCGGGTGATCGAAGTTAACATTAGCTATGATGAACCATGGTGATGAAAATGGCATTTTATCTTTGCTGGGTGTGGTGGAGCACACCTGTAATCCCAGCAGCTCAGGAGGCTGAGACACAAGGATCATGAGTTCAAAAGCAGCCTCAGCAACTTAGCAAGGCACTAAGCCACTCAGTGAGACCCTGTCTCTAAATAAAACACAAAATAGGGCTGGGGATGTGGCTCAGTGGTTGAGTGCACCTGAGGTCAATGATAGACCCAACCTGATCTTTTCTTAAAATTGGGAGCAATCTCGCCACAAAGCCATGAAAAAGATAATTTCGGCTTTACTATAAATTACTGCAAATTCTGAATCTGCTTGGAATGCCGCCCGTGCCTTGAACTCACCCATGCCTGGCTCTCTGACCAGATAGCAGCCCTCTCTGAAACTTAGTGACACCTCATAAATATTGGCCTTCCCTGGCCAGACAACTACCCTCTCTGAGACTCTAATGGTCCTCATAAATTCTGATGTTGGGGCCAGCAAAAAATGTAAACTACCATTAGTGTGATGCTTGTCAGAGTTCTGTTATCTGTAACCCCCCTTTGTGTAACTTTCTGGGCTATAAAGCTGGGCTGAAGGAAAGCTGGGGTGCTGTCTTGTTCCCGCCGTTTTGGGAGGGAAAGGCAGCCCAGCAAATTAAAGCTTGCTTTAATTTGATTTTAATTGGAGTCAGTGGTCTTTTCTTGCATCCTGGTCTAACAGTCAATTCCCAGTAAGCCCCTCCAAGCCCCTCCAATGCCAAAAAGGCATTTTATCTTTCTTCCCCAAACCTATAATCCTTGTGTGATTTTGACAAAAACAAATTCTAATTAAAGGAAATTCTACAAAATACCTGAACAGCCAGGTGGTGGTGCATGTCTGTAATCCCAGCAATTTGGGAGGCTGGGGTAGGAGGATTGCAAATTCAAGAACAACCTCAGCAATTCAACAAGGCTCTAAACAATTTTGGGAAAAAAAAAAATATACATATATATAATAAAGGGCTGGGGATATGACGCATTGGTTAAGCATACCTGTGTTCAATCCCTGTACCAAAACAAAAATAAAAACAAAAACAAAAAACACCCAAACAATATTGTTCAAACTTTCAAAGTTGGAGAAACTCTCACAGCCAAGAAGATCCTAAGGGGACACAATGACTTACTGTAATGTGAGATCCTGGAACAGAAAGACACTATTAGGTAAAAACTAAGGAAATAAAGTATGGACTTGAATTAATAACAATGTATCAATATTGAATTTTTTTTAAAAAATTGAGACTGGGACTTGCTATGTTGCCCAGGCTGGCCTTGAACTCAAGATCCTACTGTCTCAGCCTCCCAAGTGACTGACTGGGATTACAGGTATGTATGTGTATATATATATATATATCACCATACTGGCTAGTATTGATTATTAACTATAACAAATGTACTCTACTAGTGTAAGCTATTATGGAAAATGGGAGCAGGGCATGTAACTCTAGTATCTTCAAAAATTTTCTGTAAATTAAAAATTGCTTGAAAAATATTCAATTTAAAAAATTTTAAAATTTATGTAGTATTAAAAAAATAAAATAAATTTAAATGCTCCATGAACAAACAATAATAAGAATGAAAAACATGTGAGAAAGGGTTGGGGATATAGCCCAGTTGTAGAGTACATGCTTAAAGTAGTCAGGCCTTGGGTTTAATCCCTAGTATCACCCCGACCAAACCAAACAAAAAAAACATGTGAGGGAAGCCCTGTGTTTCTCTATACTCTCACACAATGCAGACCTTCTGTGCCTAAACATATGGTGATTTTTCCCCCCACAGACCAAACAATTCTTCAGCAAACATCAACTGTTGTCTTATAATTCAATCGAATTCTGAATCTATTTGGTTGATACCTGCACTTTTGACCACGTGGCATTGGAGGCTCCCACAACCCTCTTTTTTGGTTTGATAATTTTCCGGTGTAGCTTAGAGAATTCAACAAAACACTTTTACTGGTTTATTATACAGGATACAACTCAGAAACAGGGAGATGGAACAGATATACAGGGCAAGCAAGGTATGTAGAATGGTCGAGCAGAGCTTCTGTGCTCTCTCTGGGTGCGTCAACCTCTCAGCACCTCCATGTGTTCATTAATCTGAAAGCTCATCAAATCTGGTTGTCATAGTTTTGCTTTGTTTTGGGGGTACTGGAGATTGAATCCATGGTCTTGTGCACACTAAGCACATACTCTAACACTGAACTTTGCCCCAAGAGATTTTATAGAACTTAATCTCTTTTTTAAAGATGGGTGGGTGGGCTGAAAGTTCAAACTCTCTAATCCTCTAATGGCTTGATCTGCCTGATAACCTGCCCCAAAAGAATTCTGGCTTAAGAATTCATTCTCAAGGTAGAAAATGGGAGTTACCAATTTTAAGGAAAAAAGATTAGTGCTTAAGGGTGAAAAGGTCAAGCGAGGGTCAGAGGAAAAGACCACCAAGAGACCGTCCCATGCAACAGCAAAGGGTTTATTGGGGGTCCAGCATGCTGGGGCTCAGAGCTCACTTCAGAAGAGCAGAGAACAAAGAGCCCCGAGAACAACTTGAGCAGAGTTTATATACATTCTTTAGAGAGGGCAGGGGCTTTACATACATCATAGCCTCCTTTAGCAAATCATCATATACCGCGGGAAAATCAAATAGCAACTCTAAAACATGATTAGCACATTCATTGGCGGGAACAGGTCGGGTGGGGGTGATTGGTTAGTACTAAGATAGGTATATATTTAAACTGATTGGTTGAAGCCCTGAGATGTGTACGTGCTGAGCTGCACGGTTTCTGGGAAGGGGTGATTTAGTAACTAGGTGGTCAGGGGAAGATTTTGACACACATCTAACAGGCAGTTCCGGGAATTGTCTTAACTGCCACAGGAATTTCAGGCTCTGAATGCAGCTTGGAAACTTTACAAAACCTGGTCCTTTACATTTTAACTTCAATTTCTTTTATTCTTTCAAGGGGAATGATGATTCTTAATACACTGTACTGTTTATTACTCAGATGTTCTTTGGCCTACCCACATAGATTTATGCCTAAATTCTGAAGGAGGCTTTTCTCTGAATAAAAGTAGAAAGGAAGCCAGGCATGGTGGTGCACGCCTGTAATCTCAGTGACTCGGGAGGCAGGCAGGAGGATCTCAAGTTCAAAGCCAGCTTCAGTAACTTAGTGAGGCCCTAAGCAACTCAGTGAGACCTCTCTATAATAAAATATAAAAAAGGGCTGGGGATGTGGCTCAAGCGGTAGCGCGCTCGCCTGGCATGCGTGCGGCCCGGGTTCAATCCTCAGCACCACATACAAACAAAGATGTTGTTTCTGCCGAAAACTGAAAAATAAATATTAAAAAAAAAATCTCTCTCTCTCTCTTAAAAAATAAATAAATAAAATATAAAAAAGTTCTGGGGATGTGACTTTGTGGTTAAGTGCCCTTGGGAACAATCCCTGGAACAACAACAACAACAAAGTAGAAAGGACTGTTTTATTAAAAACTCTTATGGATATAGGGACCTAGGTGATATACTATGACAAGACAAGGGAAAGAAATACTTCCCTCTTTGGAAAGGTGCTCCAGAAAGTCCAATGCAATTTTGGCACAGGCTGGATCCCAGAACTATAGGACAGTGATGGGATTCAACAGCTTTGTTTAAGACATACAAGTTCTCTGCACCAGGTGCTGCTCATGTTAAGACTTCATGTGGAGATTATCTCAGGGCCAGGCACAGGATGAGGAAAATGGACATGATGCACAGTAGCTGAGAAGTCAGTGAGCATACCGAGACACTTTCATGCTGTATTTTCAAATAGGAAGGACTTTGCAGAAAGTCTCATAATTCCAAAGAAGGTGAAGTCTGTCACACTCAGTGTGTGCCAGTAGTTAATGACCTCATTTGACAACCAAGGTGAGAAAGCCTGAAAAATATGAATTTTACTCCCACACATTTTTTCTTGAGGAAACACTCAGATAAGGTTTCTTTTTTATCATTGTTTTATTTTGAAATAATTATAGATTCATAGGGAGTTTAAAAGATAATGTAACCAAAAGCTTGGTCCTCATCTTTGATGCCAGTCCAATAACGAAGACAAGGTCTTGAGAAAAAGGAAAGAGAAGTTTTATTACTTTGCTAGCAAAGGAGAAACACAGGGGACTCCTGTCCCAAAGGAGTGATTCTGCCCATCTGAAGGAACAGGGGCCGGGCTTTTATAGAGGTGATTCAGAGAAAATGAAAACAGGAAGGAGAAGATTAGGGAGGGGATCAGGAAGGAGAAGGTTAGGGAAAAAGAAGATTGGAAAAAGAAAAAAATGTGTAAGTTTCAAAGCCACAAGTGAATGTAGTCAATGCAACAAGTGAATCCCTTTTACAATATACAGGTTCCTCCAATGGTAGCATTTTAATGATTACAGTATACTATCAAAACTAGGGGGGCTGGGGATGGGGCTCAAGCGGTAGCGCGCTCACCTGGCATGCGTGCGGCCCAGGTTCAATCCTCAGCACCACATACAAACAAAGATGTTGTGTCCGCTGAAAATAATAATAATAATAATAATAATAATAATAATAATAATAAATATTAAAAAAAAAAACCAGGGAATTAATTGGTGTGATGGTGCACACCTGTAATTCCAGTGGCTCAGGAGGCCAAGGCAGGAGGATTGCAGGTTCAAAGCCAGCTTCAGCAATTTAGTAAGGCCCTAAGCAATTTAGTGAGACGCTGCCTCAAAATGAAAAATAAAAAGGTCTTTGGCTCAGTGGTTAAGTGCCCCTGTGTTAAACTCCCAGTATCAAAAATGAACAAATATGTTGAGAGCCACAGCCTAGTCAGAATGGTGCCTGGCATTTTGCCAGAAGGAACGGTTGCTAGGTGATGCCAGCCATTAAGATGATGATAATTAAGTTAAGCTGTGTATAATTGCTGTGACTGGATGATGCTGGATTGAAACAGGCTGTCTGTTCAGTTGTATATGGACCCCTGCTGTCTGGCAATAGGGCGGCTCCAGAATAGGGTGGCTCCTGCTGCCTCCGGCGCTGGCTCAGGTACTTTTGAGTTCTCTTGGAGTTCCCGTTGAGTTCCGAGTTCCGGTTGAGCTCTCCGGTTGGTGAAGACCCCGGGGGAGGGAGTTCTGGTTGGTGTGGTGTTCCTGGAAGGGCTGTGTGGGTGGCCTTCGTGGGAGTTCGGGCAATAAAGGAATTCCTGTTTGAACCTACAAGTGCCTCCTGGCGGCTCTGTTATTTTGTGCCCAGCCAGACTGTGGCACAAATAAATAAATCAGGAATTGATATTGGTACAATCCACAAATCTTCAATTTTTTCCATTTTTCCATGAACTTGTGTCTAAAGTCCTATGCAATTTTATCATGTGCAGATTTGTATAACCATCCCCATTGTTTTATCACTACAAACATTGCCCTTGCTACTGCTTTACAGTCATGGACGTTCACATCCCCTTCTACTCCCTCTTACCCTGTTCCTAATCTCCTACAACCACTCATCTGTTCTCTATATAATTTTGTCATTTTGAAAATATTATACAAATGGATTGTATGGTATGCAACTTTTTGAGGTTGGCCTTTTTCTCTACTCAGTATAATTTTAGAGGTTTCTATTTTGGGTAATACATGTTAATGATGATGATTTTGTATTTGTCATGAAATGAAATGAAAATGTTGACCTTCCCTAGATTCACCTGATTGGTATCATTTCTGCCCTACACTGGCATCTTTGCATTATTTTATATCCTAAGAAATCTTACCTGTAGGGGCTGGGGATGTGGCTCAAGTGGTAGCGCGCTCGCCTGGCATGCGTGCGGCCCGGGTTCGATCCTCAGCACCACATACAAACAAAGATATTATGTCTGCCGATAACTAAAAATAAATAAATATTAAAAATTATCTCTCTCTCTCACTCTCTCTTTAAAAAAAAAAGAAATCTTACCTGTAAACTTGAATAGGGTAATATTGGTTAAATGTTAACTAGCCACTGCATGCTAGACTGGCTTAAGGCAGGTGTTCAAAGGTTACATGTTGTCCAAATATAATAGGGAGGGGGGTATATCTCTTATTAGGTCAAAGTGTTTCAGGGGAATTTATAGGCAAATTAGGATAAAACAGATTAAATGTTATAAAATTTACAAATTAAAGTATTTAAAACTGTCTTCCTTTTCAAAGTATAGAACAATTAGCAAATAGAGAAATGCTACCATCAAGAAGCCATTATAAGGGGGCTGGGATTGTGGCTTAGTGGTAGAACACTTGCCTAGCATATGTGAGGTATTAGGTTAGGTTCTCAGCACCACATACAAATAAATATATTTTAAAAAAAAGAAAAGAAAAGAAACCATTATAAGGGCTGCAGGTAATAGCTCAGAGGTAGGACACTTGCCCAGCATGTTCAAGGCCCTGGGTTCAATTCCAATGTAAGGGTAAAAGAAATTGAAGTTAAAGTGTAAAAGTTAAAGGGTAAAAGACCGGGTATTGTAAAGTGTCTAAGCTGCAAGGCCTGAGTTAGAATGTAAAGGACTAGGTATTGTTAAGTTCCTATGCTACATGCAAAACCTGAAATTCCTGTAGCTGTTAAGACAATGCTTGGAACCCCCAGTAAATATTTCCCCTGACTGCTTGGTTGTTTAATAACTTAAGGGCTCCGTGTGGTCTTGCACGTAGGCATCGCAGGGCCTAGACCAATCAGTTTGAATGTGTACCCCGCTTTAGAACTGACCTATCACCCCCGCCTGACCTGTTCCCGCCAATGAACGAACTAATCATGTCTCAGAATTATTGTTTGATTTTCCCGCAGTTTATGATGATTTGTTAAAGGAGACTGTGATGTATGTAAAATCCCCACCCTCCAAAAAAGTGTACTTAAGCAGTGCTCAGCCCCTGCTCGGGGCTCTGGGCTGCTTTCCCTTCTCGAGTGGGCACGGAGCCCCAGCATGCTGGTTCAATAAATCCCCTTCTGCCAATTGCATGAGTGGTCACTTGGTGGTCTCTTTCTCCGAAGCTTCGCCGGACCCTTACACCAATATACCAAACATAAAGTGCTCATACATATTAAGGTCAATATCAGATTATTCCAGAAACCTAGAAGCTTCTGAGATTATAGATAGTCAATATTATTCCATTTCATGTAGGCTATGGAAATAGCTAGCATTCTAAATGTGGGTCTTCAAGAGCTAAACTCTATTTTTTTTTATATTTATTTTTTAGTTGCAGTTGGACACAATACCTTTACTTTATTTATTTTTATGTGGTGCTGAGGATCCAACCCAGGGCCTTGCACATGCTAGGCTAGTGCTCTATCACTGAGCCACAACCCCAGCCCCCAACTCTATTGTTTTTGAATCAGAGTAACTCACAAAAATCACAGGCTAATTCATAGTCTTTGAATTTAAGACCAAGGTCAAGGTCAAGATTTCATCTTGTTTTCCACTATAAACTGTTTTTTTTTATATAGACTTCTGTTGTAAAGCTGGACTTGTTGAATGTTTAGGAAATGCTGTACAGTTTTTTAAAGTTTATTGTTATTTAAGTGCATTATTTATTTTTAAAGATTTTTGAAAAGATGGACACTTTTTTTAAAATCTTTTTTTTAAGAGAGAATGAGAGAGAGTGAGAGAGAGAGAGAGAGAGAGAGAGAATTTTAATATTTATTTTTTAGTATTTGGCGGACACAACATTTTTGTTTGTATTTGTGCTAAGGATCGAACCCGGGCTGCACGCATGCCAGGCAAGCGCGCTACCACTTGAGCCACATCCCCAGCCCAAGATGGACACTTTTTAATTTTTTTTTTAATTTATATATGACAGTGGAATGCATTACAATTCTTATTACACATATAGAGCATAATTTTTCATATCTCTGGTTGTATACAAAGAATATTCACACCAATTCTTGGACATAATATGTTTATTTATTTTTATGTGATGCTGAGGATTGAATCCAGTGCCTCACATGTGCAAGGCAAGTGCTCTACCACTGAGCTATAACCCCAGCCCCAAGTGCATTATCTTTACACTGCAGACTTTTTAGAATGATTGTATGGATATGGAAAGGTTGTAACATACTTCATACTTTTTTTTTTAATATTGAAATTTGCTATTTTAAAGAATGGGGTTAAAAGAGACTCTTCTTTTTCTTAAGAAACTGTAAATTGGTATGGACTTTGTGGAATCATTTTGGCACTATTTATCAGGTTTGAAGTGCTTAGATCCTATTTTTTTACAATTCTACTTCTAGCAATCTATTCCTTAGATGTAATCATAACTGTGCAGTTGATGTTCATGCATATGTAATATTTTCTGCCACATTGTTAGTTATATTGAATAACTAGAAATAATGTGAATTCTAGTATATTGACAAAGGTTAAATAAATTATACATTAAGTTATGAAATTCTATGTAGTATTAAAAATAATTAAGTTGATTAAAAGTATTATAATAAAAAATAAAAAAATAGTAAAGATCTAGAAGGATGTAAACAAAATAATTTCATTGGTTATCATGGGCATGAGGGGTTTGGAAAGGAAACACATTTTAATATTTAATACTATTTGAATTTTCCAAAATGAGCACCTACACTTATATTACTTGTGTAGCTTTAAAAAGCTTAAGTACATGTCAACTGAATATATCACAAATAAGATAGCAAGACTGCATCAACTACTTTATTTTGCTTTTTTAAAATTCTAACAACAGAGTTGCAATGTTTACAAATGTAACAATATTTGGATTTAACATATAAACAAAATATGCTTGTCATTTTGGTTAGGTGTAGTACTTTAAAAATGTCGATGCAGGGCTGGGGTTGTGACTAAGTGATAGAGTGCGTGCCTAGCATGTGTGAGGCACTGGGTTCGATCCTCAGCGCCACATAAAAATAAATAAAATAAAGGTATTGTGTCCACCTACAACTAGAAAAAAAATTTTTTAAAAGACTGCACTGAATTAGATAACTTACCTATTTGAAAATTGTTTTCTACCAAAACAAAAACAAACAAAACCTCATAAACACTGACTGAGCAATCCATTCAATCATCAATGATGGAAACTGATTTTGCACATCATTACAGTATCAGCAGATAGTAAAAATTCAGTAAATACTGACTGGATGAGTAAATCTTATTAGTAGCACCTACTTAAGCAGAACATAAGTAAGATTGCATGCTTGAGGCTCCTTTTACTTTTCAAATGGGGAGAGGAAGTGCCCCCTTCATTCTTAAGGAGGTTGCAAGCTTGGTTGAAGATAGGGCTTAGGTGGCTCACATTTTGGTGATATGTGAACTGAAAAATCATTCAATTTTAGAATCAGACAGACTAAAGGAGAAAAAAAAAGCAAGCAAAATATCATGTTACATATGTTATATGTATATATATACTATATAGTTATTATACAAATACACACACATGTATTTATTTTTGCTCAGACTAGAGGAAAGAGATTTGGTGCAAATGTTTCCTCACTGTGAAACTGTGATACCACTATTGGTTATACTTTCATCTGGAAAATGAGTAAGAGTAATGAGTCCTTCCCAGAAGCCGCCCCCTCCCCTGCTTTGGGAAGTATGAATGAGTAATCTCATAAAATGCTGGTAATATAATGGCCATACTACACATGTGTAATGAAAGTTTAATGTAAATTAAATATCAGACCACTAGATAAAAAAAACTTAAACCAAAATTATGCAAAAATGAAAATGTGGCTGGGCGTGGCGGCATGGGCCTGTAATCCCAGAGGCTCTGGAGGCTGAGGTAGGAGGATCACAAGTTTGAGGCCAGACTCAGCAAAACCCGGTCTCCAAATAAAAAGGGCTGGAGATGTAGCTTAGCGGTAGGGGGCCCCTGGGTTCAATCCCCAGTACGACAAACAAATAAAATAAAATGAAAATGTCCCAGCGCGGTGATGCACGCCTGTAATCCCAGCTGCTCAGGAGGCCGAGGCAGGAAGATCGGAAATAGCCTAGGCAATTTAGCAAGGCACCGTCTCAAAATAAAAAATAAAAAGCTCTGGGGATGTAATCCGGGGGTACAGCGTCCCTGGGGCGGGTCCTAGTAGTCAACTCCCGGTGCCAGGCGGGTCCCGCGCAGGCCAGAGGTTGCCCACTTCAGGGGCACGAACCTAGAGTCTTCCTTGATCCGGAGGGTCCAGGTCTCCGAAGACCACAACCGCGCCTGGCTCCGGGCCATCACGCCTGGCCTCGGCCGTGCTTCCGACAACCTCGTCCAGCTCCGGCAGTACAGCCGGGATTCTCCGGTCCTAGCTGACACTCCTTCCTACTTTGGGGAGTTGGGTCTCAAGGCTTTTCCTGCCAGCAGGGGGAGGTATTCTGACCTGGCCGCCCTGGTCCGCGAAGCCGGAAGGCCCGCTGGGCAGAGGAGGGAGCGGGAAGCACAAGGCGCGCGCTCCCGCGAGCACAGGAGCGAGGCTGGGGACGCGCGCGCGCGTGCCTGGATAGGGGGAAGGCGGGGCGGAGAGGAGACGACGAGCAGAGGGCGCCCTGGAGCCGAGCCGAGGGTGGGCGCGAGCGTAGGGGCGGGACCCGGGGGGAGGGCGTCGACGCCGAGGGGGCGGGGTCAGGCGAGGCGGGGGCGCGCTTGCGGGCTGGGAAGGCGGGGGGCGCGGCGGTGGCGGGAGCGTGCCCGGTCCCCGCCCCTGTTTCCCACTCGCTTCCACCTCCGACCCGCTGGGGCTCGGAGAGGCGCCGCTCTCTGGTCCCGGGAGCCGCCCTGCAGCGGCCACCTACCCCCTCC
>NW_026000101.1:1944028-2056195 GCF_001458135.2 Marmota marmota marmota
GGGGTGGAGCCGTGGGGCTCTCCCCGGCGGCAAGGCGAGTGGCCGCCGGGTGGCGGACGGCCAGGGTGCGCGTCGGTACACGTCTGGGCGGTAACCGGGTCCCGAACCGTGGCCCCGCGCGGCTGCACGGGGGCCGGCCGAGGTCTTCCGACTTGCGCTGCGAGACTTGTTAACGATTTCTGTGTACCAGACGTCTGGACTTAGTGACCATGGACGCTTCCCCTTCTCCCTATACCCCCTCGAAACTTCGTGAATTCGCTGCCGTGTGTGTAAGAAATTGTGTAAGTGCAATTTTCAGGGAGTTTTCAAATGCTGAGAAACTAAATGGGGTTCGTGATCAAAACGAAAAGATTTAGAATCTCCTGTACCCAATAAATATTTCTCTGGGAACTCAGGGATATAGGGTGGGATCAGATATATTTTACTGATTAAAGTGTTAATTGAAGGATCTTGGTGAATTAATAATCGAAGGTCATATTATGTCTACATCAAGTTTTTTTTTTTTTTTAATTCCAAACTCTGTTGGGGATTCCAAATCTATTTATTTATCCCCGTTAATGCATTGGAGTTTATGACAAGGTTTCTGTAAGCTTCCTGGTTGTGGAATATATACAACTTGCTTGAAAAGTAAAAGCCATTTTACATGTTGCCATATAGTTGATGATTGTTGCAAGCTGTGAAGACACTAGAATCTTCCAACCATTTTTGTCCTCATTAGATTTCATTTATCTTAGGTTTGCAATATTAAGTGTGATAAATTGATTAATTTATTTGAATGCAGACTACGTAATTCAGTAGACGACAAAGTGCAATTTTAGATTTCATTTATGGTTGTGTTGTTCTTTAAAGTATTGTTTTTATTTAATTGAAGCTATTTTGTTTAATTGGAGCTTCTCTGGGCATTATTGAAGACTTGTTTCACATTATGTTATTGTTACATTTTATATATGTGCAAAGTTTGCTACTCTAATGATTTATGTCATTGTGCCAATATTTTAGTTCAGGAAGCCTTTAAAATTAGTATTTCAGTATGTGTAGTGAATTGTCCTTAAAAGGTTTTACTTCATATATGGAAGCAGGCTAGCTTTTTGAGTCGTAAATTTATAGTAAAAATAAAGAGGACTCTTGAATTGTGTGTCTTGGCTCTTAAACTCTTTTATAGCTGTGAAGTGCAAAGTTAATCTTTGATAGTGTTAACTCTCCCTTTGCTTTATTTGTGGTTTTAAAGCTAAGAATGAGTTTATTGGCTTAAATATCCAGGTAATGATACAGAAGGTAAGCTCATTTAGGAGTTTAGGTAGGAATATCATTTGCTCTTTGCATCAGTAATGATAGTATTATTACACACTTATGCACAAAACATTAGTTGTCATGTTTAAATTTTAGAAAAATGTATTCCAAGTTTCAGAAGTCTACAAGGGAAGGTGAAATCTACAAGCTTACTGTTTAAAACAATCAGATCGAGATCCATACATTTGTTTACATGTAGTAATGATGACATTATAAGTTATTAAATGGTATATAGGACTTATTTGTAGGTTTCTTTTAGGAAATATGGAGCCTATTCATTGAAGATGTAGAAGAATTAATTTTTTGTACAACAAGACTTTATAGGAATTTTTACATCTTGGTCTTAAGGGGAGAATTTGCCCTCAGGAAGCTAATTAAATTTCTTCATTTTCTCACAGCCCGAAAAAGTTTCTTTTCCTTTATTTTTTTAGAAAAACAAACAACAGACCACTAATCAAAATTATCTTTCTAGTGTCTCTTCTTATCCCACTGGTGTGTGTGTGTGTGTGTGTGTGTTTTCATTTCTTCCTAAGAGAATGATTTTATACTTAGATTATTTTGACATGGCAGAATTTTTTTTAAAGCATTTTTTTTTTTTTTTAATTTTGATGCCTGAAATTTGATGTTTGTATCTATTTTAGTTCTGGGAGACTGTCTTAACTGTATTTTGGCCAGCAGGTTTTGGTGTAAATGCAGATTTGCTTTCTATGTCTATAAAACACAAGCACTGGTTTTGTTTTATTTGAAACTTTAGATGTAATCATTCATACCAGTGATTCAAAGGAATGAACTTTGGTGATTTTAAATTTTGGTCTGAATTTATTAAACAGAGGTAAATGAATAAATTTTAACACATTGTTTTGATGCATCAGTATAGTACTAAAAGATAATTTTAAATTTCTTACTTTAGTATTGAGGCTTTGCTTTTACACTCTGCTGTTACTAGACATTCCATCATTTTTGTTTTTATTAACATTTCACAACTCATTACATTTTTATTTTTGTTATTTGTTAAGTGCTTTTTCTTTTTTTCTTTAACCTTATTATCTCCGTCTTTTTAAAAAACTTGTTCTCTAACTTTGTTTTCCATTTTCTCTTTTTACTTTTTCCATACAGTGTTGTTACAGATCTTATAGCAGTCGGTTTAAAGGTAGGAATCTTTTACTATCCTTTTGTAATTTAGTTTTGGAATTTTTTAAGTGGTAAAACCATCCCATCTGTTCATAAAATTATCTGTTATGTGAGAGTAATCTTTCATTTTTATTTACTCCAAAATAAGTAGACTGGTAGTTATTTTTGGAATTTCTGTATTTTAAGAAGCAGCTATAATATCACCATATACACAAATAAAGTATGAACAGAAAATTGAGCCCGAAGTTTAACTTGAAATATTAAAGGTGTTTTTGTTTTTTAGTAGTTAAATGTAACCAAGATTCTGAGCATCTTCCTGTCATGTCCTTTCTTATATCCTCTCTTTTCATGGGTGCTTATAAGTAATAAAATAATAATAGCTGATATTTCTTTAGTATCTCATGCTGAGTACTTTATATATGTATTTTTTCCCACTGATCATTATTACAAACCTTAAAGGTAGGTAATTAATATTCCCACTTTAGAGATGAAAAAGTGAGATCAGAAAGTTCAAGTCCAAGACGTGGTACACTGGTGTTCAAATCCATATCTTCCTGGTTCCAAAGCTTGACCTTTTTATGTTATGCCTTACGGTAGCATCCAGGGTTCTAGCTAAAAAGTGAACAGCCTAGAGAGCTGGATGATTAATATAATTATTTCTCTAAGTTCTACATCACTTGTTTTATCAGTCTTGTCATTTATTTGATTTAAAAATATAAATCAAGTAAATAATACTCAATATGAGACTTTTAAAATATAGTTGGTGTAATAAGGTTTCCTTTTGTAATTTGGTATCTGATATAGCTGAGTTGGGAATCTAGTTCAGATTACAGTAGAAAGCAGATGATAGTATTATTACACACTTATGCACAAAACATTAGTTGTTTGTATTGCATGTGTTTTAAATATTTTAGATACATTTATGTACGGTGTTCCATCCCTTTGTAGTATAAATGCTGCTAAAGAGAGCACATGATTCTACCCCTGTCCATTTCTGTGTATCATCTTGCTAGCAGTTTCTATGCTTTTACTTCATTTGCATTTATTGTGGTTGATGGTGGTCCTCATTCTTTTTTTTTAATATATGAATTTTTTAGATGTTGATGGATCTTTATTTTATTTATTTATTTACCTGCGGTGCTGAGAATTGAACCCAGTGCCTCACACATGCTAAGCAAGCGCTCTACCACTGAGCTACAACCCCAGCCTGGTCCTCATATTCTTAAAGACAAATTGAAAAAGAAGCACAAATACAACAACTAGCACAATTGGGAGGAACTACTGCTCATACAGTTTTGGAGTTGGGTGGAATTGACCTGCTTTGATAAACTTTGAATATATTTATTATTTGGAAATAAATGGAGAGGTCTCTTTTGTTGGAATTTTTTTTTTTTTTGGTAGATATGTTAATTCAGTTTCTCATTTGGGAATGACACTTAGATTAGAAATTTACAGGCTTAACCATGTCTGAGATTACTTTTGGTGTCTGTTGGTGCCTGTGGGAGAAAGAATATTTAATGCAAATGCTGTTTTAGTCTTATCAGAAATGTAATTTGTGATTCTAGAGTTCTATCTGGCAAAAATGAATACAGAAGATATTTTTAAAAAACTTAACATTTAGGAGCTAAGGGACTGTCATGCTTTTTTTTTTTTTTTGGTACTAAAGATTGAACTTAGGGACACTCAACCACTGAGCCACATCCCCAGCCCTTTTTTGTATTTTATTTAGAGGCAGGATCTCACTGAGTTGCTTAGTGCCTTACTTTTGCTGAGGCTGGCTTTGAACTAGAGATCCTCCTTCCTCAGCTTCCTGAGCTTCTGGTATTACAGGTGTGCGCCACTGCGCCTGGCCTTGCCCATTTTATTGTGGGGAAAATATATATCCATGTGAAAGAAAATTTGTTAGGCACAAGAACCATATGTGAATACAGAACTGGGCTTTTCTGACTACATGTTTTGCAGCAAGCACTTTGAAAACATAACTACTATGAAGAGAAGATAAACTGACTACTTGATTCAATAATAATCTGTATTTTTATAGACTTAAATACTGGAAGTGTGTGTAAACTTATTCATTATATGGAATTTCTCATAAAATTGTTCTTTCTTTGATCCCATCCAAGAAAGTTTTGTTATGAAATAATAGGCCAGTAAGCTTCATATTTTATTTAGATTGAAAGATATACTAACAGTTACTTCCTCTGTTTGTTGTCTGAATATGATAACACATGGTTTTAGCTAGTGGCAAGAGTGGATTTCAGGTTATATGATTAAATAAATTTACTTTCCTGGATTCAGAAGAGCAATAGCAGATTTTTTTTTTTAATATTTATTTTTTAGTTTTCGGCGGACACAACATCTTTGTTTGTATGTGGTGCTGAGGATCGAACCCGGGCCATACGCATGCCAGGAGAGCGCGCTACCGCTTGAGCCACATCCCCAGCCCCGCAGATTTTTTTTAAAGAATTGAAATACTTAAATATAAAATTCATTATTTTAGCTAAGAAAGAAAAGAGTTGTTTTTAGAGATTTAGTGATTTAGAATGTGTCATACATAAGGACAGGGATTTTTGATATTCACTGCTGTGTCTGGTGGATAATCTCTCAAAAATGATGAATGAATGGATGTGCCACATTGTCACAAAGCTAGTTAGGTGGCAAATTTATACGTGAACCCAAGTCTTCAATTTTGCTGGTATTTCTTCTTTTGGTTGTATACCATAGTGAGAAAGAATTCATTTCATTTTTAGATTGGAACTTTGTTGAAGGCGGCTAAATGTTTTCCAGCAGTGTCTGGGCAATACCATCTTTTATATTTAGGTGTATACTTTGGATGTTTCATGTTTTTCTTTTTTCTTTTTTTTTTATACTGAGGATTGAACCCTGGGGCCCTCAACCACTGAGCCACATCCCCAGCCTTTTTACATATTTTATTTAGAGACAGGGTCTTTCTAAGTTGCTGAGACTAGGTTTGAACTCAATCCTCCTGTCTCAGCTTTCCGACCCATTAGGATTACTAGTGTGCACCTGGCTGTTCCATGTAATTTTTGCACCTTTCCCAAACTTAAGAAAATGATCTTTTGATTACTTATGAAATATTACTTTTATTTCTGTATGTTGTTTTGTGTTTTGAAATGCTTATTGAGAAACAGTGAGAAGTAACAAAAATCTTTAATTTTGAATTCTTCTAAGTAAAGAACCAGCCAGGTGATTGAGTGAGCTGTGCATGTTCCAAGAACTTTATTATGCCAGATAAAGTGTCAGTATTATAAGTAACAGTTTTTTGTGTGTAACAATGTATATTAAATAATAAATAAATAAGTAGTTACACAGTGCTGGGAATCAAACCCAAGACCTCACACATGCTGGCATGAAAAGTTTTCTATCACTGAACCTTATTCCCAGACCCAAAGGATAATTAAAGATTTCAGTTTATACTGGCTTATTTTATTATTTTTATTTATTTATAATATTTTTTTAGTTGTTGATGGACTTTATTGTCTTTATTTTTATGTGGTGCTGAAGATCGAACCCAGTGCCTCATGCATGCTAGGCGAGCACGCTACCACTGAGCCACAATCCCAGCCCCTAGCTGGCTTATTTTAAATTCATCTATTTCCCATATTCCTGTTTAAGTTGGGCTTCTATTTAAATGTTTCATCATCTTATTTTTTTTTTTTGGTACCAAGTATTGAACCCAGGGGTGCTTAACCACTGAGCCACATCCTGAGCCTTTATTATTATTATTATTTTGAACTTTGAGACAGGCTCTCACTAAGTTGCTTAGAAACTGCTAAGTTGCTTAGGGACTTGCTAAGTTGCTGTGGCTGGCTTTAAACTTGGGATCCTCCTGCCTCAGCCTCTCTAGCTGCGGGGATTCCAGGCCATGCACCCTGGCATCTGACTGTCATCCTATTTTAAGTGAGTAGTTGAATGTAGAAAACTCATGTGCTTCTGGAGGAGCATAATTGGCTTCTAGCTGCTGATCTGTATTTTAATCGGTGTAAATAAATCACACTTCAAATGATGATTAATAGAGTTGGATGAATGTTTGCCATGTTCATTAACTTTTCTGTTTTTATACTTGTTCTTATTTCTCTTCATTTTTTGCCTTCTCTCGTTTTAATTGAGCGTTTTATGATTCTATTTATTTCTCTCCACGTATTAATTATACTTCCTCTAAACATTTTTCTTTATTCTTACCCTATACATTTTACTATGTATATTTACACTTATCTAAGTACATAATCAAATAACACTCTTGCTTTACATGATATGTAATGTGGGTACAATATAATGTAATATTCTTAGTTCTTCCATCTCTTCTTTTTGTGACACTACTGATCTTCATTTCACTTAATCTTAAGCAATAATTACCCTGTACATTGTTACTATTATAATTTGCAGTAGATACCTTATAGCTCAATGTATCATTCAGTTGCATTCCAGAAACCTTATAGCTCAATTAAATTTAAAGATTTATTTTACCTTCATTTATTACTTTTCCGATAGTCTTCCTTTATGTAGATCAAATATTTGCTTTATAATAAAAAACTTTTTTTTTTTTTTTTTTTTGATACTAAGGATTGAACCCAAGGGCACTTAACCACTGAGCCACATCCCTAGCCCTTTTTTTTATTTTGGGAAACGTTCTCAATAAGTTACTTAGGGCCTTGCTAAATTGCTCGGGCTGCCTTTGATTTATATCATGATCATCCTGCCTCTTCCTTCCAAGCTGCTGGGATTACAGGCATGTGCCTCCTCCCCAGTTCAAATAACTTCTTGCAAAGCAGATCTACTGATAGTGAATTCTCTTGATGTTTATTGTCTGACAAAACATTTTTTTGTGGTGCTAGAGATATTGGGTTGACCTTTTTTTCTTTTTGATATTTTAAAAATTTAAATTTAAAGTCTTACATAAAAATATCATAAATGTATGTATTTATGGGGGTACCATGTGATATGTTAATACGGGTACTCATTGTATGCTATTTAAAACAGGTTAAACATTTAATCTCCTCATTTATCATTTCTTTTTAAATTTAAAAAAATTTTTTAGTTGTAGTTGGACACAATACATTTATTTTTATTTACTTATATTGGTGCTGAGGATCAAACCCAAGATCTCGCACAAGTTAGGCGAGCCATCTACCACTAAGCTACAACCCCAGCCCCATTTATCATTTCTTTATAGATAAAACATTCAAAAGGTTTTTTTTTTGAGAATTTCAGTATTTATTTTTCAGTTTTTCGGCAGACACAACATCTTTGTTTGTATGTGGTGTTGAGGATTGAACCCGGGCCGCACGCATGCCAGGCGAGCGCGCTACCGCTTGAGCCACATCCCCAGTCCCCCTCATGTTTCTTTTATCTTTGATTTTCTGTAGAAGTGTAGATGTCTTTGTTATTTATTCTGCTTGATGATCTTTGAGTTTCCTTTATCTGTGGTTTTAGTATCTATCACTAGTAAGGAAAATTATTAGCCACTGTTATTTTAAATGCTTCTTCTGTGGTACTGGAGATTAAATACAGGGCCTTGCACATGCCCAAGCTACCAACTGAGCTACGTCTTTTCTCTTTCTGGTATTTCTTTATGTCTGTGTTACATGTTTGAAATTGTCCCACAGTTTTTGGGTGTTCTGTTTTTTTTTTTTTTTTTTTTTTTTTTTTGATGTTGTTGTTTGTTTGTTCTCATTCTTTTTACTTTGCATTTCAGTTTGGAAAGTCTATTGAAATATCTTCAAGCTCATTTATTCGTGTGTGTGTGTGTGTGTGTGTATGTACACACACACACATTTTTTTTTTTTTATTGTAGATGGACACAATACCTTTATTTTATTTATATGGTGCTGAGGTTCAAACCCAGTGCCTCACACATGCGAGGCAAGCACTCTGCCACTGAGCCACAGCCCCAACTCCAAGCTCATTTATTCTTCAGATATGTCTAGTCAACTGATGAGTGTATCAAAGATTTCTTCATTTTTGTTGTAGTGTTTTTGATTTCTAGCATTTCACTTTGCTTCTTTTTTAGAGTTTTCCTCTGCTTACATTATAGCATGTTATCTACTTTTTCCATTAGATCCTTAAGCATGTTGATTATAGTTACTTTAAACCCTGTCCAGTAATTCTAGAATCCCTTACTATTTGAATCTGTTCCTGATGCTTGCTTTGTCTCTTTAGTCTGTGTTTATTCTTGCCTTTTAACATAATTTGGTTTTTGGCTGAAAGCCATAATATCAGACAATAGAAATTGAGTGGTAAAACGCCTTAGTGAGAGTTTCATGTTAATCTGGCTAGGAGTTGGGCTGTAGATTTGCTATGGGTGCTAAAGCTTCAAATTCCCTAGTGTCCTTGTTTTTGTCCCTTCCTTAGAGTCTGACTCTTGCAGCTCTTTCAGCTGTAATCCATTGCTATTAAGCTAGAGCCCTGTGATGTGGTGGTAAGGCATGGAGAGGAAGAAGCATTCTATTCTCTTAATATCCATTTTTTTTTTTTTTTTTTTTTTTTTTTTTTGTATTGAGGATTGAGCCCAGGGGCCGTAGGCATGGTAGGCAAGTGTTCTATAATGGAGTTATATTCTCAACCGTTTTCCTTTTCGACAGGATCTTGCTAAATTACCCAGTTTGGCCTTGAACTAGTTGATTGTCCTGTCACTGCTTCCCTAGTAGCTGGGATTACATGTGTGTGTCACCAAGCCCCGGTTAAATTACGCCTGTGACCGTGGGCTGTGACTTTGGCAGGTTTTTTTGTTTGTTTGTTTCAGGTAAATCAGGAAGACTAAGAAGGGGCTGGAGTTGAGGAAATGCTCTTCCCTTACATTAGATAGAGTAGAGTAGGACTTTGTTTTGAAGAAACATGAATGCATATTTCACAATGGTTATGTTCCCTCTTCTGCTAGAGGCTAGAAAGAACCTTTCTTGTCTCTTTACCTTGAGAACTTGGTGAGTTTATTAGAGGTAAAACTCAGGAATGCATTGGGACCCCTAATATTGAAGGCTGCAGAGATTTATCCTGGGCAAGTTAATACTTATCCTCCAGTAGCTTGTCAAAGTTCCCACATAAGGGAACTTTGGATGTATGTTGGCTGTGACTCTGGATTATCCATTTCTCTAGATTTTGAGGTAGTAGTTTGCCCAGTAGTCAACAGTTCTCTGCTAGGCCCAAGAAAAGCTGATGATTTTTAGTTTGGTATTTTTTCATTTTGTAAAGATGGGAGGAGGTGACAATTTTCAAACTCCTTTCTGAACTGAAAATCTTTTAACTTTTTTCCAGTTAGGGTTTATGTGTCTATTATTGGATATGTGTATATTTATTTGTATATTGTCAGATACATTTAAAAAATTTTTTAGTTGTTGATGGACCTTTATCTTATTCATTTGTTTATACATGGTGCTGAAAATCAAACTCAGTGCCTCACACATGTGAGGCAAGCGCTCTACCCCAGCCCATCAGATATATTTTCTCTCATTGCATGACTTCTGTGTTTAATCATGTCTCTGGTAAAGAGAAGAATTTTATTTGATAAATATATTTTCTTTTTTTTAAAAATTTTTGGTTATGGCTTTCTCTTTGTTTAACTTAGAAATCTACTTATTCCCAAGGACATGAAGAAAGTTATTGCCCATTATTTGTTTCAAGAAACCTTCATAGTTTTAGCTTTTATAGATATGTCTAAAGATAATCTTTTTTTTTTTTTTGGCAATGGGGATAGAACCCAGGGGTGCTTTACTCCCCAGCCCTTTTTTGTATTTTATTTTGAGGCAGGGTCTCTCCAAGTTGCTGAGGTTGACCTTGAACTTGATATCTTCATGCCTCAATCTCCTGAGTTGCTGGGATTACAGGTATGCACCACTGTGCCTGGCCTATTTATTTTTTGTATATTGTGTAAGGTAGAGGTGGAGATTGATTTGTTTTCATGTAGTTATACAGTTAGATTGGCACCATTATTGAAAGATTTCCTTTCCAGACTAAGTTTTTTGAAAACATTATTTGAAATCAGTTCTTCATATGTGATTGGATCTATTTCTACATCCTCTTATTTTCATTCCTTGCTCAATTTGTCTATTTTTGGTTAATATTGCACTGACCTGACAACAGGGGGTTTATATAATATGTCTTAAAATGTGTAATGTCCAATTTTGTTCTTTATCTATCAAAACTACTTTAGCTTTTCGAGGTCATTTCAATTTCATTTTATAATTTAAAATCAGGGGCTGGGGTTGTGGCTCAGTGGTAGAGCGCTTGCCTAGCTTGTGTGTGGTACTGGGTTCAATCCTCAGCACCACATAAAAATAAATAAATAAATAAAATAAAGGTATTGTGCCCATCTACAACTAAAACAACTTTAAAAAAAAATTAAAATCAGCTTGTTATTTTCTTCAGAGGAAGCTAAAATTTTGACTGGGATAGATCAGTTAATTCTTAAAACTAAATTTTTAAAAAACATGGCTATAATTTTTTAAAAATTAAATAAGTATCTCATTTAAATTTCTTGTTTTCTGGTATGTGTATTTATAAATTACCTTAATTACATAAGCTGTGATTTACAAGTTTTTGATTAATGTTTTTCTTTTCTTTTTATATTTTTATTTTGTTTATTTATATTTATGTGGTGCTGAGGATTGAACCCAGTGCCTCACATGTGCAAGGCAAGTGCTCACCCGCTGAGCCACAATCCCAGCCCATTGTTTTTATTGTCATTATTTCAAAGTGTTTCTATATTTTTCCTATGATTTTCCCCCTAATTTTCTTTTTTTTTTAATATTTATTTTTTAGCTTTAGGTGGACACAATATCTTTATTTTATTTTTATGTGGTGTTGAGGATCGAACCCAGTGCCTCACACGTGCCAGGCAAGTGTGCTACTACTTGAGCTGCATCCCCAGCCCCCGCCTCCTAATTTTCAAAAAAAGTTTTTGTATCAGGGATTGAACCCAGAGGTGCTCAATCATTGAGCCATATCTCTTGCCCTCTTTACTTTTTGTTTTGAGACAGGCTCTCAGTAAGTTGCTTACGGCCTTGCTGAGGCTGGCTTTGCACTTGGGATCGATCCTCTTGTCTCAGCTTCCCTAGTTGTTGGGATTACAGGCCTGTGCCATGGTGCGTGGCTCTAATTTACTTTTCTTTCTTCCTTTTTTTTTTTTTTTTTGTACTGGAGATTGAACTGATTGAACTAGGGGTACTCAATCACTGAGCCACATCCCCAATCCTATTTTGTATTAATTAATTTTATTTAGAGACAGAATCTCACTGAATTGCTTAGCATTTTATTTTTATTATAGAGAACATAGTCTCTTTAGTATATTCCTTTGGATAATATTCTTTTATGAACTATAATATAGAGGTTGGCAAATCATGACCCAAGGGTTAAATTGAGCTCACTATTATTTGTTTTTGGACATCTTTTCTGTAAGTTTTATTGGAACACAGCCATGTTCATTTCTGTGCTGTCTATGGTTGCTTTTGCTCCTGCAGCAGCAGAGTTGATAGTTGGGGACGGAGACTATAGAGGCCATAAAGCCTAAAGTTACTCTCTGGCCCCTTTAAGATAAATTTGCTAACCTGATGCAATGTCTTTGCCTTGTTCCTCCCTGTCCCACTGCTGGGAGTCAAACCCAGGGCTTGCTTCCTTTTTTTTTTTTTTTTAGTTTAGTATTGGAGATTTAACCCAGGGGCACTTAACCACTGAGCCATATCCCCAGCCCTTTTTTGTATTTCATTTAAAGACAGGGTCTTGCTAAGTTGCTGAGGCTGGCTTTAAATCGCAATCCTCCTGCCTCAGTCTCCTGAGTTGCTGGGATTACAGGCATGTGTTACTCTGCCCAGCTAAACCCAAGCATTCTTTCACTGAGTTTACACACCTAGTCCAAATGTCTGTTTTGTAAATGTATCTTCTTAGCTGGGTATTTGGTTCTACATTCAGGATATCTATTAGCTTAAGTCATTGATTGTACTGTACTGTTTGGTTCCCTGGTCATATTTTGTATGTTTAGTCTCTTCGTTTCTAAGAGGGACGTAAAAGAATTTCCACTCAATTGTTGATTTAACTTTTTTTTTTTTCCTTACATTTCATCATGGTGATGAATATCTAGAATTTTAGTTTGGGATTATTATAGACATACTGTTTCATTTTCTCTAGACCTTAGTATTTTTTTTTCTCTTTTCCATCAGTGTATGTTTCATTATGATATCTGGTCACTTTTAGTTCTATATCTTTTTAAAAAATTATCTTTTGGGTTTGTTTTGCTACCGATTTGAGTACTTTCCCCCAAAAGTTAACATGTGTGCATTTGTGTGACAGATCTGCTGAGGCTTTGTATTCCTGAGGATATTTGAAGGCAAAAATGTAATTTTAAATAAAATAAAATACAATTCCTTTTTAAATAAAAATCCTTTTTATTTTGTGACAGGGTCTAAGTTGCTGAGGCTGGCCTCAAATTGCAATCCACCGGCATCAGCCTCCTGAGTTGTTGATTACAGGCATACAGTAGCATGCCTGGCTAGAATGCAGTTTTCTTCTTTAAAAAACTTTCTTCCAACTTGTCTTCTGAGACCTTTGAAGTCCTCAGCCCTAGTTTGTAGCCACTCCTCTGTATCACTACCTCATTAAGTGAAGTAACTTTCAGCTTCCTCAGGGTTTTTCTTTCATTATTTTGATTAGTTTGTTTTTTTTTTTAAATTTAAATCCACACATTCTTCTAGTTTCTACAGTTTTCTACAGATGAATTTGGAGACAGGGGTTAGTAACTCATGCAGATTACAGACTTCAGACCGAAAGACCCACTAGTTAATTAGGACAGTGAGTACAAAGACCCATTGCCTAGATATATTGTTATGTTATTGCAAAATTTCAGAATTCCATGGATGAAGAAATGATTCCCATAACTTCCAGGGAGGAATAAGTCAATATCAAATAAATGAATGTCATATGGGTATCTTATCAGTCACGCTAATCTTGGATGAAAATGGGACACTATTTTAATTTTCTTGGGGGAAATATATATATGCGTGCGTTCGTGTGTGTGTATATATTTAAATTTTTTTATTTTTTCCCCCCCTTGGTACTGGCGAGTGAACTCAGGGATACTCTACTACTGAGCCACATTCCCAGCCCTATTTTGTATTTTATTTAGAGACAGGTTCTCACTGAGTTGCTTAGCGCCTTGCCATTGCTGAGGTTGGCTTTGCACTTGCGATTCTCCTGTCTCAGCCTCCTGAGCTCCTGGGATAACAGGTGGGTGCCACTGCGCCCTGCTGGGAAAAATAATTTTTTAACCAAAAATTCTCTACTAAGTCAAATGATCATTTATGAGGGTAGAATTCTCATCCATGGGGTGGATCCAGAAACTTTACTTTCTTTACTGTCATTTAGATAGTTATTTAAGGATGTGCTCATGATGAAATAACAACAAAGACGACACTGGTTTAAGAAAAATTGAGCCATCCTAGAAGAGAAGGTGAGAAAGCGATATAGGTTGACAACAGCCATTCAGAAGACCCAGAGAAAACAATTATTCTAGGTTAGAGCAGAAGGACAGAATAGGGTTTTAGGAAGATTTTTTTTTTTTTGGGGGGGGGAAAAATGGGGATCGGATATGATGAAGAGTGTCATGGAAAGTTTGGGACAAAATTGATGCTATGATAAAAGACAGTAGTATAAATAAGAATTTTAAAAGGCACTTGAAGATATTATGGAAAGCTAATAAACTGGAGAAAATCCTGGTTATATGAATCAGATTAGAATGTGGCATGATGTTAAGCAATATATATGGGACTGTAATAATGAATCCATGGATTCTTGAATCTCAGAATGGTGTTTTTTAAGTAGTCCTAAGGTTGTCACATTGGACCATAGATTAAAAAACGAAGTGTGCCAAGATCATGTTTCCTTAAATAATATTTACATAGTTATGAAAATATGTTTACTGTTTCTTGATTTTCAACTTTTTGGTAGGGGCTGCTGGGAATAGCTTTACCATTGAGCCACATCCATAGCCCATTTTATTTTTTATTTTGAACAGGGTCTTGCTGAGTTGCTTAGGGCCTTGCTAAGTTTCTGAGGCTGGCCTTGAATTTATAATCCTCCTGCCTCAGCCTCTTGAGCTGCTGGGATTATAGGTGTGTGCCACCACACCTGGTGATTTTCAACTTTTGAGGCACCCTTTTCTAACTACATGAATGAACAGAGCCCAAATGCTGCTGTTGCAGGACAGAATGAAATTGTTAACAATATAAAGGGTAAATTGATGGAAGGAGGAAGGAAGATAAGAAAGTACTAACACTAACATGTTTGTCTTTCAGAATGATAAATTAAGTAATGTTGAATTAACCACATAAGCAATAAAGGTATAATTTTGTTTTTATTCATATAGCAGTTATTATTAAAATTCACAAGTACTTATAGAATAATTAAAAGTTAGAATATGTTTTAGACATTGATAGTATGGGAAAAGGACGATAAATAATTAAATTTTCATATTAGACATCAGATGATTTACTTTTAAAGTTGATAATTTAAAAATATGAGGTAAGCATATTATTCTGGGTTATTGGTTCAACCATTAGAATAAATGAGAATTGTTTGAATTGGAGTGAGAGATTTGCTTTAATCATATAAACTCTTAATTGATATACTGTGTATGTTTTGATAATATTAAGTTTATTTAAAAATGCAAAAAGAATAGTAGATGTAATTTAACAGAAATGAAATTCAGCTATGTTGTATATTTTTGACATTCTCAGCCTTGTCTGCATTTTCCCTCTACCCAAAGGTAAATATTTTACTGTTTTTTAAAAATCTTTTTGGTATTTTTTTATGCAAATAAAGGTAAACACATAATTTTTCTTCTTCAAATATAAAATGCAGGAGATGGGTGGCCCTACCCACTTACCCATGACCCTGTTTAGCAAACAACTTACCCTGTTCAGCTTAGCACCTAAGGTTTCTGGAATGCAACTGAATGATGCATCTTGTTGCCTCAAGAAGCAGCTGGGTAATTCTCAGAAGTTTAGCCAGCTGAGACTTGAGAAACAAATGGATTGCTCCTCACTCTTGGTCCCAAGAAGCAGCTGCTCTGAGCAGGTTGGTGCTCAGAGGTTCTATGAAGTCAACCTGTGTGAACCTCAGATGTAGACAGGTCCTCAATCTGTGCCATACATTTGCTGCCGCACCAGCCATATCTCACCTTCACTGGCCCACCAGAGCAATCCTGTCCCTGCCCTGTCCAAGGAAACTGATGTGTTTCTCACATTTCCCACAGCTGGCCACACAGTTCCCAGTGTTCCCAGTGAACCCAACCACTCTAAGAGAAATGACATTCCAGTTGACAGGGCAGTCCCACAATCCCAGGCCAGTGAGACACCTGTAGACATTACTGACCTTGATCATAGCTGAAGAAGCTATGTGGACACTGCCCTAAAGTGCTAATTTAGAATCAGAGCCAATGCCGTCTATGCAGAAAAAAAGTCTTTTATTACAAAAGCCATCCTATGAAATTGGTAGAGGAAACTAACCCAACAGATACAGTGGCATAAGAAACATGAAAAAACAGGGTGAACATTATGCCTCCAAAGGAACATCATAACTCTTTAGCAAAACTCCAAAGCAAAGGAAATAAATGAATTGCCTGACAAAGAATTCAAAAGTTGATATATTTATTTAATTATTTATTTTCGCAGTGCTGGGGATTGAACTCTGGGCCTCATACATGCTAGACAAGTGTTCTAATACTGAGCTACAACCCAGCCATCAAAAGTATGATTTAAAAGAAACTTAATGGTAGATGAGAGAATACAGGCAGTTTATGATATGCATGAGAAATTTAGCAAAGAAAGATTATAAAGATAGTTAGAAATCTTGTAGCCAAAGAACTCTATAGCTGAAATAAAAAATACACTTGAGGACCTCAGTTGTGGAATTGATCAAAGAGAAGAAAGGATTTCTGAGCTTGAACAAAAGTTTGTTTGAAATAACAGTCAAGGAAAAAAAAGAAGCAACAGAGGAGACTTATGGGGCACCTTTGAGCAAATCTTCAAATTATGAGTGTTCTAGAAGAAGAGATAGGAAAAGGCATTTCAAAAATGTATTCAGTGAATAATTATTGAAAACTTCCTAAATTCTGGGAAGATATAAACATACAAGTCCAGGAATTTCGAAGAACCCCTGTAATAGAGGTTAAAAAAAAAAAAAGATCCTTTGTGAGACTTGTTATAGTTAACTTGTCAAAAGTACAAGACAGAATTCTAAAAGCATCACGAAAAAAGTGTCATATCACTTAGTAAAGAATCCCCATTAGACGGACAGGAGATATCTTAGCAGAAACCTTACAGGCAGAAGAGAGTGGGATGATGATAACATTCAAAGTCCTGACAGGAAAAAAACAACATCAATGAAAACAAAAGAAACATTTGCCTACCAAGAAGAGTTATCCTTCAGAAAATTGAAGAAATATTTTCCAAGATAATTTATCACTGCCAGACTGGCCATGTAAGAAATACTTAAGGGTTCCTATGTTAGAAGTGGAGGAATGGTAACTGCCATTGTGAGAATATGGGAAGATTCCAAACTCAACAGCAGACCACATACCCAAAAGAGAAAGTGAAGAGAATCAAATCTTCTCAATACAGAAAACCACCAAACTTACAAAGATGAACAAGAGGAAGAAGGAGCAAAAGGGTATACAGAACAACCATAAAAAAACATAAACTAGCAGAATAATAGGGATGTCTTTACTTGTCAGTAATTACCACCTTGAATTCAAGCAGGTTAAATTCTGCCAATTAAAAGATATAGACCAACTGAAGGGATAAAAATTACAGAGCTAATGATATGTTGTCCCTGGTAAACTGATTTCAACAGTAAAGACACAAACTGAAAGCTAAGGGATAGGAAAAGATACACCATGCATATGGAAACCAAATGTGAGCACAAGTAGCTCTAAAATATAAAACAGTAGCTCTTAAAAAAAAACCCGACTAAAGATAAAAAACTGAAGAGCCAGTGAAGGTCACTATATAATGATAAAAGGGATAATTCAGCAGGAGAGGATAACAATTGTAAATATATATGCATTCAATACTGGAGTTTCCAATTATTTTTTTATTTTTATTTTTTTTACTTTTTTTTTTTTTATTTATTTATTTTAGTTTTCGGCGGACACAACATCTTTGTTTGTATGTGGTGCTGAGGATCGAACCCGGGCCGCATGCATGCCAGGCGAGCACGCTACCGCTTGAGCCACATCCCCAGCCCCATGGAGTTTCCAATTATATAAAGTAACATTATTAGATCTAAGAGGAGAGACTAATACAGTCATAGTTGGAGAGTTCAGCGTCTCAGGTTCATCTGTGGACACATCAGACAAAAAAAAAAAATCAACAAAGAAACATTAGAGATAAATTATACTGTAGACCCAAAGGACCAATATGCATATACAACATTTCATCCAATAGTTTAAGGTACAAATTCTTCTCCTCAGCACATGGAACATTCTCCAGGATAGACCATATGTTAGGCCACAAAACAGGTGTCAACAAATTCAAGAAAATTTAAATCATAACATATATCTTCTCAGACTATAGTGAAATAAAAGTAGAATCAATAACAGGAACTTTAAAAATTGTACAGATACATAGAAATGAAACCAAATTCTCTTTAACAACCAATGGGTCAAAGAATTCACAAGGAAATTTTTAAAAAATTATTGAAACAAAGCCAGGACGGGTGGCATACACCTGTACTCCCAGTGGCTTGAGAGGCTGAGGCAGGAGGATCGCAAGTTCAAAGCCAGCCTCAACAACTGCAAGGCAGTAAGCAATTCAATGAGACCCTGTCTCTAAATAAAATACAAAATAGAGCCTGGGAATGTGACTCGGGGTTTGAATACCTCGATTCAATCCCCATTCCCCCCCCCCCAAAAAAAAAGAACAAATCAAGCCCCATATTTATAGAAGAAAATAATAGAGATCAGAGAAGAAATGAATGAAATAGAGAGTTGTGGGAAAATAATGAAAACTAGGAATCAAGTCCCCCCACCCCCCAAAGAAACTCCAGAAACTCCAATAGGACAAAGAGCTGGTTTTTTGAAAACATGAGCAAAATTGGAAAACCTTTAGTGAAACTAATCAAGGCAAAAGAGGAGATACAAATGAGATTGAAAAGGTGGCATTGCAACCAATATACCACAGAAATACAAAGGATTATTAGGGACCATTATGACCACATATATGCCAGCAGACTGGAAAACTTAGGACAAATGGATGTGTTTCTGAACACAAAACCTACCAGAACTGAATCTTAAGGACACAGAAAACCGGAACAGACCACTGAGCTATATCCCCAGGCATTTTAATTTTTTATTTTGGAACAGGGTTTTGCTAAATTGCCAAACTTGGCCTTAAACTTGGGATCTTCTAGCCTTAATCTCCTGAGTCTCTGGGATTCCAGGTATATGCTGTTGGACCTGACACCTTTTTAAAATTTTATAAGACGGGGGCTTCCTAAGTTGTCCAGGCTGGCTTTGTATTTGTGATCCTCTTGCATTAACCTCCTGAGTACCTGGAATTGCAGGCATGTACCACCACACCTGGCCAGTATTTTTTTAACAGCTGGAAAATATTTTGAGAAAACAGCAATTACAAGGATAATATCTCTCTCTCATTCTCTCTCCCATTCTCTCTCTCTCCCTCCCATTCTCTCTCTCCCATTCTCTCTGTCTCCCAGTTTTTTGTTTTTTTTTTGGGGGGGGGTGCTGAGGATCGAACACAGGGCCTTGTGCATGCAAGGCAAACACTCTACCAACTGAGCTATAGCCCCAGCCAAATTACAAGGATCTCCACTGATGGATTCTTATTTCTAGTATTGTGCACTGTTAAGTAATTACTTAAGAATAATCCTTATGCATGCCATTTCATGTCATACATATGTATTTGTGAAATGGAATGCAGACACTGGATTACTTATGTGTCTCTAGGAAAATATTAACCAGATTCACCTTCAGTGTGGTTGTACAATTTTGTACTCCCAATTCCAATTGAAAAATTGTGCTGTCAGAGTTGTATTTTTGCCAGTGTTAAAGGTGAGAAATACTATTTTAATTTAGTTATATTTATTTTATGAGTAAGGTAGAGCACATTTTTTATTTTTAAGGACCCATGGTTCTCATCCTATATTTCTGTTGGCACAGTCTTTTTCTTCTCAACTTCTCGAAGCTCCTTGTAAAATAGGTAAACCCTTTGCCTGTAATGAACTATAAATATTTTTCCTGTTGTGTCTTTTGACTTGCTTATGAAGTTTTCTGTCATACCAAACCTTTTTATTTTTGGATAACTGAATTTATTGTTGTTGTTTAGCTCTGGATTTTAAGTCATAAGTGGCTTTCCCCATTTGAGGATTATAAAGGATTTACTTCTATTTTCTTCTAATACTTTTCTGATTTTTTAAAAATTTATTTACATCTTCATACACTTGGGCTTTCTTCTAATGAGGGATTTAAGATATAGAATCATTGTCTTTCTTAAGATGGCTTCCCAGTTGTCCACATATCATTTATAATAAAGTCCATTTTCTCCTCTGTAAATTAATGATGTATATTGGTCTTTAACTGTTGCTAAACAGTTGGATATCATGTTTGTATGTCATGACCATTGGTATAAGACCCTTGCTGTTCTGATTGTCATTTAACCTCAGAGAGACTTCAATAGGGACTAAGTGAGGAGTGGAACTTCTTTTCTTTTATTTTTACTTTTTCAGTTGTACACAATACCTTTATTTTATTTATTTTTATGTGGTGCTGAGGATAGAACCCAATGCCTTCCACATGCTAGGCCAGCGGTCTACTGCTGAGCCACAATCCCAGCCCAGGAACTTCTTTTAATAATAGCATGTAATCCTTACCAGTAACACTGAAGAAAATAATTTTTTATTTTCACTATTTCAGATAGGAAACTGAGGTGGAAATATACCAAATAACTTATCTATAATACAACAATCAGTGGAGGCAGGACTTGAGTCCAAATGCCTGAACTCCCTAGCCTATATCTTTTGTTATATCTGTCTCTGATATTTTGTTGGCTTCCAGTGTTTCAGATTCTTCCTCTTCCAAATCCGTTGCTAAAATGGAAATACAACCTTAATTTTGAAGAAGCGTGTCTGGGTTCCATTGTTAATGAGATAACTCTTTAAAAAAAATTAAAATTTAGTTTGTTTTTTAGGCTTGGCTGATGTGTAGAAAGCATGTAATGTAGCAAGACTGAGATTGCTATCCTTAGAAAGGTTGCTTCTGCCAGGCATGATGGCACACGCCTGTAATCCCAGCAGCTCGGTAAGCTGAGGCAGGAGAACCACAAGTCCAAAGCCAGCCTCAGCAAAAGCGAGGCACTGAGCAACTGAGTGAGACCCTGTCTCTAAATAAAATATAAAAAATAGGGATGGGGATGTAGCTCAGTGGTAGAATGCCCCTGAGTTCAATCCTGAGTACCCCCCGCCCACACACACACACACACACACAAAATAAGCTTATGGTTTTAAAGTTAAGCACTTAACGTTCTGTTAGTTATTACCTTGTGAAAAGGCACTTGAGAGAGGTCCAGAACTTAAAATGTAGAAAGAAAAAGGATAGAATTAGTATTTTTAACAATGGGGTATAACATCTTGTACCAATGTTGGTCAGCATAATAGTACTTAATTCTTGGAATTTTGTAAAGATTCAATGCATTGATTCTAAGGCCTTTTTTCACCCATACCTACATTTTCGGGATGCATCCTAAATTTGATAGGTATAATTTAATTGGCAGCAGTTTTACTTTTTAGATGTTAGATAAAATGATGGGTTCTTCAAATCAGTGACTTCTTAACTTTCATAAAATAGGAATGTAAAAAGTATGTTGAACAGTATGTGGCATATACTAATCAATCCATACTAGTTATCATTGTATTTTGTTTCTTTTGCTCTTATAAAGGGTAACTATATACAGGTATTCTTATTTAAGTTCTAATATAAAATGATATTTATACGTAGAATAAATGGGTCACAGGATTGGCATAAAATTGAGGGGAGATTTGTATGAAATGATGGAAAACAGATATCTGGGGTTAAAAATAAATTGGACCTAGTGATGCTGCTGCTCTTCTCCCTGCTCCTCCTCCATCTCCTCCCCCCCTTGTATCTGGTAGGCTAAAAGGAATCATCACATATATTTTAGCTATGATCTGAAGGTTAACATGAGTTAATAATTTATTTTTAGAGTCTTCCTTACATTTTATTTCAGTGTCTGTCTTTCAGTTGTGTGTATTACCTTTTATCATATTAATACTCTCACTTTAATGCTAAATAAAACCAATTCTCATCAAATTTGATAATGAAACACTTTATTTGTGTTGCTTTATTGCATTATTCCTTTGCCTTGTTGGTCCTGTTAGTTTTTTTCCCTCTTCAATCAGGAAAAAGCTTCAATAATTGATACTTGAGGGAAGTGAAGCTGATTAGTGTGTTGACTTAACCAGAGAGCTAACAAGTCTGCAGGAAACTGCTGTACTCAATGTAAATTTACTGTGTGTTTCTAAGGAGACTGTTGATCCAGTAGTGTCTGTTCCTCCTCCCCATTATGTCTTTATTATTTGTCCTGTTAAGGCTGCCTTTGTGTACTGTTAATTTGTTAACTGTTGATACAAAATATTTTATTTTCCTTCTCCTTTTAAGCAATTTTGTTTTCTTGATAGTCTACAATCACTCATCTTACCTAGTTGTCTTTCATTTTTTAAGTCTTTTCATTGTGCTGGAATATCTTTCATTCTTCCCTTAAGCCACATTTCTTATAGCACTCAAACCTAATGGGAGAAATTTTGAGTATTAGTTACGTCTGCATTATTTCTCCTCTGCTATTAAGGAAAATTACTTATAGACACTTAGGGTATATAATTTTCAGTAAAAAAATATTTTATACTAAAATAGCCTGTATGTTTTTGAGAAAAAAATTGTGTCTAGGAAAGAAAGGTTTTATTTCTTTATTAAAAGAAGTGTTTAAAGTGACAATATAGAACTAATTATGTTTTTTATCATGTTTTACAAAGTAACATAACTCTTGGGATTTAAGCTTTATAATATGAACACCCCCCCACCCCCGTAATTTGAAAATAAATTCTTGGGGGGAAAACTTGGCCAGTAAATTGTGGCTTAAGACTTTTTTAAAAAAAATACTTATTTTTTAATTGTAGTTGGACACAATATCTTTATTTTATTTATTTATTTTTATGTGGTCCTAAGGATCGAACCCAGGGCTGTGCATGTGCTAGGCAAGCGCTCTACTTGTGGCTGAGCCACAAACTCAGCCCAGCTTAAGACTTTTTAATGACTACATTTTCAGATGTAAACTCCTTTTGTTCTTTTGTTTATCACATTCTGAAATTACTAGGGTAAAAAAATGTTACCAATATCATAATAATTTGAGTCTGGTTTATTCTGTATGATGAGTGATAAACCCCCTCATTGATGAATAGGATTCCAGATATAAACTTCAGAGTCTTTTTTTTATCTTTATTGTATAATGTAAGACAATAAAAATATCTGTCTCAGTATATCACTTGATACTATAGAATTTCCTTTATGTATGCATTATTTAAAGCATGTTTTATTCTATTTTTTAAAAGCTCTTTATATCATTGAAAGAGCTTAGTAGAATTATCCAACTTAGTCATTTATTTTGAAGAATCTTGCAGTGTTTGCCATTTCCTTATTTAACTGATATTTTGTGTGTATATTTTGAATGTGACAGTTAAGATGTTACATTAATTTAAGATGTGTAAATTTAAATTAATTTTCTAATTTTCCTGTGCTTGAATCTTAGATCACATTTTCCAGCTGATTTTTTTTTTTTTTAAGGAAAGGTTTATTTTATTTATTTATTTATTTTGAGAGAGAGAGTGTGTGTTTTTATTAATTTTTTTTTAGTTTTTTTTTTCTGCGGACACAACATCTTTGTTTGTATGTGGTGCTGAGGATCGAACCCGGGCCGCACGCATGCCAGGCGAGCGCGCTACTGCTTGAGCCACATCCCCAGCCCCCCAGCTGATTTTTTTTAACAGTTAGAAGTTCAGTGGTAATTCAAAAGTTAAGAATAAAGTTTAAAAAGTTTTGTTAAATGAATAATTTGATTATGTTTAATGATTCATCATTTAACCCTGTGAAGAGTTAGGCCACTTGTGAAATCCTGAGACACAGTCCACACAAGTCTTGTTTTTCTTATACCACTTGTAAGTCTAGCAAGTTCTCCAAATTACTACCCTCAGGTCTGATAATTTGCTAGGACACACAATACACTGAAAGCTATTAAACTATGGTTTATTACATAGAAAGGCTACAGATTAAAATCAGCCAAGGGAACAACATATAAGGCAGAATCCAGGGAAATAAACAAACTTGGAGCTTTAGTGTTCTCCCCATGGACACATTACTTTCTCAGCTTCACTGTGTGGTAGTAGGTATGGTGGATTGTCAACCGGGAAAGCTCACCAGAGCTTTGGTGTTTACAGTTTGTATAGGGGCTCCATTATGTGAACATAACTGGTTTCCCACAAGGGTTATCTTTGTCTAACATCTCCAGCTGCTCCAGGCATGACCCACAGGACCCTAACTAAATGATGTATAGTCATCTCTTATACTGAGGACTACCTGGTAACCCAAAGCCCCTAGGCTGGAGAGGAAAAAAAAGGTAGCCCTCTTAGACATGACATTCCAAGAGCTTAGAGATTGCTTCCCAGGAGAAGGCAAAAGCTATACTTCTCTTTGGGCAAGGTTAAATTCTTTGTTACTCAAACACTGAGTCATATTAAAATGAGGCAGTCATGTGCTAATTTTAACAATATTTGGAAGACAGCCTGTAGAGATAAAATGCTTCTTAGTAGTCACTCAGCATACTAATAACTTGAAATTATTCTACATTGTTCTATGGGAATTTGAGGTTTTTTGCAGCTGTTGTAGTTTGGATATTTAGGTGTCCCCCTAAAGCTCTTGTGTGAGGCAACAGAAGAAGATTTAGAGGTGAAGTGATTGTGTTGTGAGAGCTTTAACCCAGTGTCCCCTGATACGGCTGGTAGGGTATGGCTGAAGGAAGTAGGTCATTGGGGTTGTGTCTTTGGGGTATATAGTTGTTGAGCTGAGCTTAGTTTCTTTCTGCTTCCTGGTGTGATGTCTTGAGCCACCTCTATACTCTTCCACCATGATGTTCAGCTTTATCTTAAGCCCCAAGGAATGGAGCAGCTGTCTGTGGACTGAGACCTCTGAAACTGTGAGCCCTAAAATAAACTTTTCCTCCTCTAATTGTTCTTGTAAGGTCTTTTGGTTGCAGCAATGAACAAAGCTGACTAAAACAGTAGCTTTACTTTTCACGTAATCAAAAATTGTCTGTTTTACTCTTGAAGATTTATTCTACGGATAAAATACAAAATCTAGGAAAAATGCTGTTTTTCCCCATATTTTAATTGGTGCATTATAGTTGTACATAATGATGGGATTTGTTGTTACATATTCATACATGACATAATGTAACAATATAATTTGGCCAATATCACTCCCCAGCGCTTCCCTCCTCCCCGCTCCCCACCTGCCACCCCTTGGTTGCTTTCCTCTACTGATCTTTTGATTTCCTTTTACTTCTCCAGCTTCTGCAAATGAGAGAAACATAGGATCCTTGACCTGAATTTGGTTTATTTCAGTTAACACGATGGTCTCAAGTTCCATTCATTTTCCTGAAAATGACATAATTTTTTATGCATAATTAAAATTCCATTGTGTATATATTCCACATTTTCTTTATCCATTCATCCACTGACAGACACCTAGGCTGGTTCCATAGTTTGAATTGTGAATTGTGCTGCTATAAACATGAGTATGCATGTATCACTGTAGTAATTATTCAGGGTAAATACTGATGAGTGGCATAGCTGGGTCATGTCTTGGTTCCATGCATAATCTTTCAAGGAACCTCCATACTGATTTCCATAGTAGTGGTATTAATTCATAGTCCCACCAACAATGTAAAAGTGCTCCTTTTTTCTCCACATCCTCTGCAGCATTTATTATTATTTGTATTCTTGGTGACTGCCATTTTTTGATGTGAGATGAAATCTCAGTGTAGTTTTGGTTTGCATTTCTGTAATTGCTAATGATGTTGAACATTTTTCATGCATTTATTGGCTATTTGTATTTGTTCTTTTGAGAAGTGTCTATTTAGTTCATTTGCCTATTTATTAATTGGGTTATTTGACTTTTTTTGATGTAAAGGTTTTTTGAGCTCTTTACATGTTCTAGATAGTAATGCTCTCTCAGAAGAGTAGATAGCAAAGATTTTCTCCCATCTACAGATAAAAATACAGGAAAAATGCTGTTCTAAAAGAATTATTGCAGCATAATTTATAGCAATAATTTGGAAGCCCAGTTACTTAATAATAGGGAAATAGTTATAGATGACATAATTTTTTAAAATAATTGTGAAGACTTTAACAACTTGAAAAACCTATCAGTTGAAAGGGTTATAGAGACACTCATAGATTCATATTGTAACTTCACAAAATGCGTAGTAAGATGAATGAATCATAAAAATGAAAAAAATGATTTAAAATCTACAGATAATGAGGTAATTGGATGAGTATGCATAGAGGTTTAAATAAGGATGGTAACATATAAAAAGGACATTTCCCCTCTTAAAAAAAGTATCACAGTATTCTGGAGGAGAAGTCCTGATGCATAGGAAAATAACATGTTTTGTTTTTATTCTGTTAAGGTTAATCATCAATGAGATTTTAATCTCCCATACAATTCTAAACAAATTAAAAATCAACTCTAGTTATTAAAAATGGATACACATTTTTAAGAGTTTGCTACATAGAATATGAAATTACTGCTTTCAGTTTCTAAGACCATTTTATCAAATCAAGTCTTTTATAATTTATCTGAGAGAAGGAAATTAAAAAAAATATATTAAGGAAATGTTTCCTTTAGAAATTTTGGAAAGTTTTCCATATTGAAAGAATAATTCTCACTTTTAGGTGATTACTTTCCAATATTAATTGCATTGAATATAAGTAACTATTGGCATATATAGCTTTTGAAAAGGACCAAGTAATTATTTAAACTTATTGCCAGTGTTTAATGAAACCTATATACTAGAAATAATGATCCTCAGAGCAACTCATCAGAGTGGGTATCATTATGATTCATATAAGTGAGCAAACTGAGTCTTAGAGAGGGTTTTAAATAATTTGTATAATATAAAGGTAATTTACTTTGTGGAGCCTAAATTCAAACCTAGATTTGATTTACTCTAGAAGACTACATTTTTAACTGCATTACTATTCTGCTCTGTGTTCATTACATATCTGTTGTGGTGGTTTTCAGTTGGCTACATATTACAATCAGCTATGGAGCTTTGGAACTGTCTAGGTGTCCAGGTTCTATTGTAGACCTATGGATTAAGAATCTCTGGAATGAGGGCTGGGGTTGTGGCTCAGCGGTAGAGCACTTGCTTTGCAAGTGTGAAACACTGGGTTCGATCCTCAACACCACAAAAAATAAATAAGTGAAATAAAGGTATTGGGTCCAACTATAACCAAAAAATAAATATTAAAAAAAAAATCTCTGAGTGAGACCTGGTGTAGAGCATTTATTTTAAAACTGGACATAAGATTATAATGCACAGCCAAGGCAGAGATTTTACACCTGACACACAGGCTGTGATGAAATATAATCTAGTAAAGGTGCAATAATAGAGCTCAAAGTAGCTGAGAAAAAACTTTGTACACATATTTGAAAAAACTCGATACTGATATTATTCATACAGAAAGGATATATTATGTGAACTATACTAAAGTCCTAGAACCACACACATTGTCATGTTGAAAACAAAATTAAGTTGAATCTTTTTACATTTGGGATGAAAGAATGTAGTACCATTGTCTGTGACCAGTAGTGAAGAGATAGTGTTTGAGGCAGAAGATGAAGATAAAAACAAGCAGCATAAATGCTGATGTATTTGGGGAAAATTATATGGCTGAGAAGGGGATCCAGATTAGAGCTTTTAATTGCTATCACAGTATATTTAGACTTGATTCAATAAATAACAGAAAATAATTTCATGTTAATGGTTAGATATTTATTTGGTAGGAAATTAGGTAACCATTTATTGAATGAGATAGAAATAGAAGAAACATGAATCACTTTTTCTCCAAAAATTAAAAGTATGCATTATGAAGACTGCCATGAACTTTTAAAATTCTCAGCTGGCAAGCCATGGCTGGGACCTGTATTCACAGCTAAATTTATTTTCTAGAAGTCTTTCAGGTAATCTCAGGTGCATCCAAGAAAGTGCTTTCTTGAACATTTCTTCTTTTTTTTATTTTTTTTTAATATTAAAATTATAGAAAGAGTTGGTTCCTTACAGCAGGTAATTTATTTAGATGGTAGAAAATTGTTTGCATTTTTTACTTTCTAATCCTTTCCTTTGAAATGTTTGACTTTTGAGGTATCTGTTTCTTTATTTATTTTTGCACCAATCTCACTTTTATTCCTTTAGACAATTTCTTATTTGCCTCTTCCTTGAGTATTGTATCCCTTTGTATTTAGGAGAGGCTACTATATGAACAAATTTAAAATTATATTATTTTCTGATATATGTAGTCTCTCTTCTATAATTATAGTTTCTTTTTTTTTTTTAACCTTACACATAGATTTCCATAAGGAATCCATGTGGTTCTGTTTTAAATATTGTTCATCTTTAAAGCATAGTGTGGGGATGAACAGTGACAGTGAACCGTGGGTGGGTTCGGCACAGGTGTTAGTGATGACTAGTCTAAGAAGTCTCTCAAGCCAGTAGGAGTTCTCTGCCTCAACATGAAATATCTCTTATCTTAGATTATTGTTTTTATTTTACTTTAAAATTTTTAAGCAATTAGAGATTCATAGCAAAGTGTAAAAATACCATAAAAAGGTCCTATGAACACTTCACCAAGTTTCTCAATACTTATGTCTTACATAATTATAGTATATTATTAAAACAAGGATGGAGACACTGATACAATGCCTTTATATGGCATTTTTATTTCCATATCTATTTTTCAGTTTCATTTTATGGCATATACAGATTCATGTAACTAACACCAAAATCAAGATATAGAACTAGGCTATCACCACAAAGATCTCCCTTATTGGTACCCTTTTATAATCATATCACCTTCCGCCAAGTGTCTGTACCCACTGCAAATGGTCAATCTGTTTTTCATCTTTATAATTTTGTTATTTTGAGAATATTGTATGAGTAAAATCATATTATTTATTTTGGAGTATGTCTTTTTGTTTTTAATAGTCCTGGGGCTCAAACCAGGTCTCACACATGCTAGGCAAACACTCTATCACTGAGCTATATTCCCACCCTTCCAAGAGCATGTCATCTTTTAAGATAACAATTTATATTTAGTTAAAAAAAAAAAAACAACCTCAAGATGTACTGTCTCACATTCCTACCAGTTGTGTATTCAAAGAGCCAGATCCTTCCACATCCTTGTCAAGAGTTTGTCACTGTTTTATTTTAGTTCTGATAGGTGTGTGTTGATAAGGTCTTTTTTTCTCTGTATTTTTTTTATTAGTGATTTATAGCTGTACATAATGGTGGGATTTGTTGTTCAATTTCATGCATGTACACTTATGGTCTTAACTTTTATTCAAAGTGGGTTTTTAAAATTTGTAATACTGGACATTGAACCCGGAGTGCTTTACCACAGGCCTACATACCCAGTTTTTTAGATGGACAGATTGCATTTATTGTTTGCTTTCATATGGTGCTAAAGATGGAAACTAGTGTGCCACACTTGCTAGGGGAAGACTCTGCCACTGAGTTAAAGCCTGACCCGCCTTTTACATTTTAATGTAATTATAATATTTTGTTGACATTTTAATATATTATTGCCAGAAATAGTGGAAGTGGATTCTAATATCAAACTAACTTGATTTTCAAATGAAACATTGATCCTAACCTCACATGTATGTAGAAAATATATCTATTAGTAACACATACTTTACCAAATTTCTCATACATAAAAACCATGTTGGGTACATTTAGATTTTTACTATATTTAAAATTGCAAAAAATTTTATCTTTCTATATCTCCATGTAGCCAGTGAACTACATAGTTTGTCTGATAATTATAAGGCTACAAATCCCGATAAGACCTACATTTTAGAAATTATTAGGAAGACCTATGCTTTAAGTGAAGTCTTAATCTTTATCTTTGGGGGAATTGAGATTTTCAGTTTTCTGAATAAAATATTTAAGACATAGTACACATTAGAATTAATGGTTGAAAAATCACTGATTTTAAAGAATTTGTTCAATATAGAAATAAATTGTATTTTGAGTTCTATTTAAAAAATATAGGTATTGAAAAATCAGGATTCTAAGGAGGGCAACAAAAATTACTTGAATGTTTATATATATTATAAAAAGAATGTCAGAATGCAACCACCTAAATACAGTTTAGTACTAAAGTAACACATCCTGGGGAACTGGAGTTTGGGGGAAAAATGGTTGAAAGATTATACTCCCATTTTTGCAATGGCAGTTGTTTTTTTAAAGCTATTATTAGTCATGTGAATGTGTTATAATTTTCCCTTATCATACAGTTCACTTCCAAACTTTAGATTTTGTGATGCTCAAGAACTTCTAAATGTCTTCATACTAAAATATTAAATTAATTAGCTTTTAATATTTTTAGTAGTAAATATAAACCATTATCTAAAACCTATTTCATTAATTGATGATTGGTTTTGCCTTTCAGCGGGGGTCTGATGAACTTCTTTCTTCTGGTATTATTAACGGATCTTCTACCATGAACAATTCTACTCCTTCTACAGGTGTGTATGGTAAGTTTTAATTTTCTTTTCCAAATATTTTATTTTTATGAGTTTTAATTTTTTAATAGTGTTCTTATTTTGCTCATCTTATGAACATGTTGAAGTGATACTGTTTATAATATAAACTAAAAATTTGTTGTATTGAGATACTGCACTGTTTATGTAGATGAAATCACCAGTTATAGCTCTCTTTAAGTTTTAAGGATTCCTTTGAATCTAATTTGATAATTCCTTTTTTATTGATTTGTGTTACATAGTTGTGATAAAACTATCATTGATGAGTTTGTGATCAAGAACTACTGAGCGAAAGAGCTAGATTTAAGATCTGTGTTGAATGATGATGGACTTGGAATAGAAGTATTAAAACTATAACTCTTGTTTGGTGGGGGTATGCCAAGTATCGAACTCCCAGGATGTGCTCCACCACTGAGCTATAAATACCCTCAGCCTCATGTAGTCTACATACCACACATACTTCATGTAGTCTACATACTACATACTACAGTCTACATACTTCATATAGACTACATGAGGCACAGGATACCACTTGATTTTAAAACAACTGCTTTTGAAATGTGAAGGCTGCAAAATGGGATGGAAGAGTGCAGTACTGGAAAGAGAGGGGGCAATTAAGAGGCCATTTCTGTAATCTTAATAAGGGATGGTAACTTAGTGAAGTGGTGGCAGTGACAGTTGTGATGGAGCGCATTGGAGAACTTGTAGAAGGTAAAATTGACAGTAATTGGTAATTAATTGAATGTTTAAGGGATTCTATCAATGACTTCTAGGCTTTTAGAGTTGGACTTTGATAATTAGATGAGTGGTGTGCTGTTCATTTCTGTCAGAGAATATAGAAGAACATAGTAAGTTCAGATTTGTATATATTGAGTTTGAGGTTCCTGTGGAACATCAAATAGAGATGTCACACAGCAGTGGTTTCCTGATCTCAACAGCACAAGAGAAATTTGGTTCTTGGTATCAAACAATTGACAGTGGAAACCATGGGAATGAAGAAATCTATAAAAAATGGAGTTTTTAAAAAATATATATTTTTAGTTGTAGATGGACACAATACCTTTAATTAATTTATTTTTTTATGTGGTGCTGAGGATCAAACTCAGTGCCTCACATGTGAGGCAAGAGCTCTACCACTGAGCTACAACCCCAGTCTCAAAAAGGAGAATTTTTATCTGGATCTTTTTGGAATAATATAGGGAATGAATAGATCTCTCTTTTATGAGCTGACATGGTGTTTGGGAGAATGAACAGCCTCTACCTGAGGACTCTGTAAGAGAATTGGTCAGTTTTAATCAGCTAGCAAAAGAATGAAAACAAACTCTAAGAATGCTTGGGAATTGATTAACTGTGCTACAGGGCCCCCTCTCCCCGCTATTGTTAACCAGGGATCCAATGGGGCGGGGGGGGGGGNATAGTTAGTAAATTAAAAAACAAGAGACAGCCTTTATTTTATTTATTTTTATGTGGTGCTGAGGATAGAACCCAATGCCTTCCACATGCTAGGCCAGCGGTCTACTGCTGAGCCACACCTCCAGCTATACACACACACACACACACACACACACACACCACGCCTTTAATTTTAAGACAGGATGTTGCTAAGTTGCTTAAGGACTTGCTGAGTTGCTGAGGCAGCTGGCCACCATGGCACAAGGCTGTGATCCTAGTGGCTTGGAAGGCTGAGGCAGGAGGATCATGAATTCAAAGCCTGCCTTAGCAACCCAGTGAGGTCCTAAGCACCTTGGCCAGACCCTTTCTCTAAATAAAATATAATAAAGGGCTGGGAATGTGGCTTGGGGTTCAGCACCTCTGGGTTCCATATCTGGTTCTAAAAAATAAAAAGTTGCTGACGTGGCTTTGAACTTGCAACCCTCCTGCCTCAACCTCAAGTCACTGGGCTTATAGTACAGCTTTCTAAAGGACTAAATGGAATGATTTTGTAGGTAGGGTAACAGCAGTGGATTTGTTCATGTGAAAGTATAAACAGATTAATAGTATGGACATTGAGTCTAAAGCAGATTTCCTAAAAGTTAAGCTCACATTAGAATTGTTGGGGGTGCTGTTAAGACAGTTGCTAAGTTCACTCTGAGCATTTCTAATTCAGAAGGTCTGGAATGCATCCTGAGAATCTGCAAAATACTAATATTGCATTTTAGGAATCATGTTGAGAACTACTGGATGAAAGAAAGGCTGGTATCTGAAGTTCATAAACCTGATTATCCTCTTGATCTGGCGGACTTTTAAAAGCTTTTTTGCTTTTACTTCTTAAGGTTAAACTACATCCTGAGTGAGGCCACATATTCTTATTTTAAAACATCTTGTTGGTTATTTATTACTAGGGATTTAACCCAGGGGCGCTTAACCACTGAGCCTCATTCCCTGCCCTTTTAAATATTTTATTTAGAGACAGGGTCTTGCTAAGTTGCTGAGGCTGGCTTTGAACTTTCAATTCACCTGCCTCAGCCTCCTAAGCTGCTGGGATTACAGATGTGTGCCACCGTGCTAGACCCTCTGGTTATTTTGTCCAGTCATGTTTGTGAACTATTGGATAGACGACCAGAAAGACTCATATTTTGGGTAATGATTTAGTGAGGAAAAATGAGATATGGATGTGAATTTTAACAGTTTTGTGTTTGTTTTGGATTTCTTCTTATATACCCCATTTCACTTTAGGTTCTTTGTGTTTCTAGCTTTAATAGAGCCTTTTAAGTGGTAAGCTTTCTTAGACTTTGACTAGAAGTGTCTGTTTCATTACCACTATTAAATGATATTGAATGATAGTTGACTGTTTAAGGTGACTGTTATTTTCTTGTTGAATTTACTATTCTGTTTTTCTTTTGGCTGTCATTACTGAGCAGTCAGACTACCTATCTGATAGTGTTACTTCTTGCTAGTTATTTAAAAATTTTTTATTAGAGCATCATAATTATACATAGAAATTGGGTTCATTTTGACAAAATCATACATGCAAGAAATTTGATTTCAAGCCCCTTTACCTGCTTTTTCCATCCTTCTGCCCTCCCCCTATTCTCCCTTCTCTACTCTATTAAACTTCTTTTCTTCTGCATATACTTAAAAGTGAAATTTCCTCTGGTTTCTTTATATATGAGTATGGTATAATTTTGTTAAATTCATTCTATTTGTCTTCCCTAGCTATTTTTAACATTTTTCTCTTTTTATTCTATGGTTTCATTAGCTATGTCTAGGTATGGATCACTTGGTTCTCAACCCTGTATGTTCCTGAAAATAACTTGGAAACATTGAAAAAAAAACACAGATGCCTTGTCCTATTGCACACCAATTCCAAAATCTCTGAGGGTGGGGACCTAAGTAATTTTTTTTTTTTTAAACTTTATTGAGGGGCTGGGAATGTGGCTCAAGCAGTAGCGCGCTTGCCTGGCATGCGTGCGGTCCGGTTCGATCCTCAGCACCACATACAAACAAAGATGTTGTGTACGCTGAAAACTGAAAAATAAATATTGAAATTCTCTCTCTCTCTCTCTAAAAAAAAAAAATTATTAACTTTATTGATGATGCTTCCAAGATACAGCTAGAGTTGAGGACCATTACTGAAGTCCTTCTTTTGACCTTCTCAGTAATGAGACACTCTCTACAGTTATTTTCTTCTGGAATCCTAGTTAAACCTGTACAGGAGCACCTCATTCTGCCCTGATTTGTCATAATCTGTTTTACATATTTTGTTATCTCTTTCTCTGTAACATTGTGTTTTAGATAATTTTCTTAAAATGGTTTTCTGATTGACTCATCATATGTTTTGCTTTCTCTCATTTGCTGTTTAATTCTTCTAGAGTATTTGATTTCAGGGCTTGTATTTTTTTCTATGTCTATTTGATTCATTTTAAGGTCTACTTTGGGTTTTTTTTTTGTTGTTGTTGTTGTTTGGTCGTTTTTTAATGGTACTCTTTTTTTACTATGATATTTCTTTTTCCACCTAATTCTTTAATCATTTAAAGCAAACTTTTTTGGGGGTGGGAGAAGTGGAGGTGCTTGGTATCAACCAAGGGCTTTGTGCATTCCAGAGGTAAGAGCTATACCAGTGAGCTGCATTCCTAACCCCAAATATATAGCTTTAAAACACTTTTTTTTTTTAAATAATTTTTTGTTGTTGATGGACCTTTATTTTATTTATGTGTATGTGGTGCTGAAAATCAAACCCAGTGCCTCACATACTAGGTAAGTGCTCTACCACTTAGCCACAACCTCAGCCTAGCTTTAGACTTTTTATAACTTCAGATTTTACAATTATGGGGTTCTTAGGGGTACTAACATTTCTATTTTCTATATAATATATGTTAGTGTTTGCTGATGCTATGTTCTTTTTCTTTGTGTGAGTCAAAGTTTTTGGTTGTGGGAGAGTCTTTAGTTGATTTATTTTTTTCTTCTGTGAAAATCTCTGGGGTAATTTTGTGTTTGCTTTGCTAGGTTAGCCACTGTATCATCAGCATCTAACGTCTTCTAATGTGTTTGTTGCTTTGGGGAATTCCTTTCTAAGAAAGGAAGAGAAAATTCAGAATCCAAACATTTATTTATTTAGAATCCTCATTCTCTCTTAGGGGTTCTGATTTGACTTAGGTTAATTTATATATTAATGTAAAATGTTGATTTTTTTTTTTTTTTTGGTGTGGTATTGCTTTCCATCTGGGAAAATTATTTGTGAGTCCACATTTTTAGATGTTATTTTATTTTTATTTTTTATTTTTTAAAATTTTTAATATTTATTTTTCAGTTTTCGACGGACACAACATCTTTGTTTGTATGTGGTGCTGAGGATCGAACCCAGGCGGCATGCCAGGCAAGAGTGCTACCGCGTGAGCCACATCCCCAGCCTTTCTTTGGATACTTGCCACCCAGATTAAATAACTACTTTTCTGTCTTATAGCTGGATATGATCATATGGTTAAGTCCTGGCTAATGAGATAAAAATAGATGTATTACATGGGACTTCTGTGGTATCTCTGCATGGTTATACTATTTTCCCTTTCTTCTATCCTACTGCCTGAAGGAGTTTGTTATGATTTGGATCTATAATGTCCCTGAAATATTCATTTGTTGAAGGCTTAGTCCCCAATGTAGCAATGCTCAGATATGGGGCTTTGGGGAAGCGATCAGACCATGAGGGCTTTAACATCATTAATGGAGTAATTCATTGATAAATTCATAGCTTAATGAATTATTCGGAGGTAGTGAAACTGTGGGTGGTAGGGCCTAGTTGGAGGAAGTAGGTGTTTAGGAGCATGCCTTTGAAGGCAATATCTTGTCCCTGGACTCTTCTGTCTCTTTCTCTTTGCTTTTGCAGCCAACATGAGGTGAACAGCTTTGTTCCTGTATACCCTCCCCACTGTGATGTTCTGTCTTAGCACAGGCACATAGCAATTAGGCCAGCTGACTATGGACTGAAACCTCTTAAACCCGAAGCCAAAATAAATCTTGCCTCCTTTGAGTTTTTTTTTTTTTTTAATATTTATTTTTTAGGTGTAGATGGACACAACACAATGCCTTTATTTTTATGTGGTGCTGAGGGTCGAACCCGGGTCCCGCCCATGCTAGGCAAGTGCTCTACTGCTGAGCGACAATCCCAGCCCTCCTTTAAGTTTTTTAAGGTATTTTGCTAACACTGAGTTTCATCTTTTATCTCAGATGATGAGGGTGGAAATGGCTTTATTAGTCTTTTAATATTATGTATGCTATTAGGGTTTAGTAGTAATTTCTTATGTTGGATGTGGTGGCATATGCCTATAATTCCATCTGTTTGGGAGGCAGAGATACTGGGATATTTGTAGTTTGGATGACTAAAATTGTTAAGATGTGAATTTTCCTGAAATAAGAACCTGATTTCAGGGCTGGGGTTGTGGCTCAGTGATAGCGTGCTCTCCTAACATGCACGAGGCACTGGGTTCGATTCTCAACACCACATACAAATAAATAAAAATAAAGGTCCGTCAATAACTAAAAAATATTTAAAAAAAAAGAACCTGATTTCAAGAATTACTATAAAACTTTAGAAATCAAGGCAATGTGGTAGTGGCAAATGATGGACGTTTAGATTAATTAAACAGAATAGAGTCAGATTGTCTGGGTCTGGGGACTTTGGAAGGCCTACAGACTGCAAAGTGTCTTTAGGAAACATTTTGGGATATTTGATGGTAATATCCTACATCTTAATTTTTGTGGTTGTCATATTGGTATACACATGTCAAAACTCATCAAAATCTACACTTAACATGTTGATGGATTTTTATTATATCTAAAAGTATACCCTCATAAATTTAATTGTTAAAAAAAAAAAAAGAATCCATAACATCTAAGGTAGTTTTCCTGACAAATTCCTCCAGTTTTGAAATATCCAGTTTTGAAGTAAGAATATATGAATTTTTAAAAAAGCCACTTCCACATAACTCTTTCAGAACATGACTAACATGTAGTATGCATTTGATAGTTTCCAGTATGTTTTCCGACAGAATGCAACAAAATATACAAGTTTTTCCAATGCTTACTTTCATATTAAAATTGTAGTCTATTCTCTTGTACAGAGAATAATTCTTCAAATTTGTGTGCTTGGTGGATTAAAATTTCCTTGTTTCATGTTGGCTTTTCTTAAATTATGGCTATAATTACATACATTTTCCATTTTGAAATTATTTATCAAATCTTCAGATACAAACTTTTTCTGATGATCTAAATGACCTAGACATCTTTTTAGATTTCATAAGATAACATTTTCAATTAATTTTGAGCATTTTCTTAATTTTGCCAATTAATGATATCGAGAGAAAAAAATAAAATCATCATTTTGACATCAAAAAAGTAGAAGTGGGGCTGGAGTTGTGGCTTAGTGGTAAAGCACTCACTTTAAAGCATTAGCACATGCAAGGCACTGGGTTCGATCAATCCTCAGCGCCACATAAAAATAAATAAATAAAATAAAGGTATTGTATTCACCTACATATATATGTGGAGTATCATGGTACTTTTAATCCCAACTGTACTTAGGAAGCTGAAGCAGGAGGATCATAAGTTCAAGGCCAGCTTTGGCAATTTAGTGAGACCTGTTTCAAAATAAAAAGAACTGGAGATGTAGCTCAGTAGTAGAGTGCCCCTGGGTTCAGTCATCAGTTACTGGGGGAAAAACAAAGAAGAAGGTAATTACAAAGTAAAACAACTTGTCTTAAGAATAGCAAGAATAGCATCTTAAGAATAGCATTGTTAATAACATTGTGCTAGACATTCTGACAAACATTTAAAAGACAACTGAAAATTAAACTAATTTTTATAGCATCCCTGTTGTTATGCTCATTTTATGGAAGAAGAACCTTGAGGTTCAGTAATGTCAAGTAACCTGTCCAGAACAGGTGTCTGATTTATAGGCAGCCCAAGTGCTATGCTTTCCCTCTTTGCCCTTCCCCTTCCTTAACAGAATCCAGGCACTTCAATCCTATGGGTCAATTAACATCTTAAAATGATTTGCAGTAGCATATTTTTGGTAAAGTAGGTCTTCATCTGATATAGTGCAACACAAGTGAAAGCTCAAATAACTTGGTTTTTGGCATTTACATTTTGCAAACTTAGAATTTAAAAAAAAAATTCCTTCACATTGTTCTTTTGTTATTATTGTTAATCCACATAAGCCTGGTCATACTTCGAAAAATTTCAGTGTCAGTGTCAAGTTACGTAGTCTTTTCTAGGAATTTTAAGACATACTTTGAGATTTTTGTGGTTTAAAAAAACTAACTTTAGATTATAGTGATATTTTTGAGACTCTAATGAGGCAGTTTTTAAACACTGCAAACTAAAGGACATGTATTGGTATTTGGAAACTTGTCAGTTTTTAGAATAGGTTAAGACATGATAAACTCTTTGAGTTAAGTTGATATGATACTGAATCCTAGGAACATGGGACTGGGCTCACAGGAAATGAGACAAGATCAAAAGGTGAGGTAGATGATATTGAGAGTGAAAATGGAAGTTGGGGCTGGGGTTGTGGCTCAGTGATAGTGCGCTTGCCTAGCATATGTGAGGCACTGGGTTCGATTCTCGGCACCACATACAAATAAATAAAATAAGGTCCATCAACAACTAAAAAATATTAAAAAAAAAAAAAAAAGAAAATGGAAGCATGTAATCAGTGGTGATTTTTGAGGGGAAAAAGGTGAATTTCTTGGTAATTGATGAAATAGAGGAGAAGGAATCCTTTGTTCCCAGATTAATTGATCTAAAAAATATTTGAGTCTCATTCATAATCTGACTGCCGCATTTACTGTATGAAGACTATATGGACTACTAAGTGTAAATAGTATTGGTGCTGGATAAGATGCTACATACATTTACAGAGAGAATTTGGGAGCAAGTGCTGTGAACACATTGAGTTCTGTGCCATACATGTGGGTACAATCTATCGTATATGATTTTTATGTGGTTCTCATGAAATTTTTAAATTTAGGATCATAGATATTATTCTTTCATTAGAAAAAAGGTATTCGCAGATGTTTGAAAAGAAATTTTTCCTCCAAATAGTGGCAAATATGGCATTTTTATTATAAAGCATTGTGATGGAACTTTTGGCTTTTAAATAATTTATATGAAGTCTTACATGATGCTATTTCTGGAAAAAATTCTGAATCTTATCTGCATAAACTTTAGTATTCCTTACAGGCTTGTTGGTTCTACTTATGTCAATGTTCAAACCAATAGGATTTAAACAAAACTTAGCTATGTGCTAGGATAATGAATTTATTTTATAGCAACAGTTTTCAAACTTCAGAGTGAGTCATAATTACATGGAGGACATTTTTAAATGTAGAAGGCTGGGTACCAGCCCTGAACTTTCTGATGAAGTAAGTCTGGTATGGTGTTGAAACTTTGCATCTTTGAGAAGGTGGCACTTACGTTAAGATTTACTGTAATAATGAATCCAGAATAGTAGTGTATGTCTATGATACGAGCAATTTGGAAGGCTGAGGTAGGAGGGTCACAAGTTCAAGGGCAGCCTCAACAATTTAATAAGTTGGGAAGAGCCTTTCTCAAAACAAAAAATAAAAAGGGCTGTGGACTTAGCTCAGTGGTAAAGCACTCCTGGGTTCAATCCCAAATACCAAAAAATAAACGAACTACTGTAATAATGAATAGGATTATTATATATCAATAAATGAATTAAATAATAAATTAATAAAACTTTTAATGCCTAAGAAATGAGTTTAATTTTCATAAACAGCTCAAATTCAGATCTTAGATGTAATAAATATAAAGTTTTTTCATAATCTTTCCTAAAATTTATTTTATAGTTATTTGTTTGTAAATATTGAAAAAATTAGAAAAACAATTTAAAGCCATAAATATTGTTCTCTATTCAGAACAAAAATTTGAGTATTTAGAGGTACCCTAATTAAAATGGGGATGCTTTCAGAGAAGTGCATTATAGGCTATTTCATCATTATTAAGGGAACATCATAGTGTGTATACGTACACAGATCTACATGGTATGGGTTACTTACTACATACCTAGGATATATGGTTTAGCTCATTATCTTTAGCTACAAATATATGTAGCACATTACAGTACTGAATACTGCAGGCATTTGTAGCACAATGGTATTGTGTACCTGAACGTAGAAAAGATATACTTGTATAGGACACTTTCCCTGAATGGAGATTGTGACATGACCCCTAGCTGCCTAGCCACACAGCCAGCCCAATAATCTTTTCGAGAATTGGTGGTAGAGCTACAACCCTGGTGGATTGCTGTGCTGGTGAGAAGCACAGGTCCTGGCTCACAGGTCCTGAGACTGCCATGCTAGCTGGGGCAAGCTAGGGCATGCCCACCTGGCACCTCCTCTGGATCCCTGAGCCTGCACCATCTGGGATTACAGATGAGCTGTGAAAAAGTGGAAGTGGAACAGACTTGAATGGAAGTTCTGACTCAAGAGTTAACCAACAGCATTAATATTTTTCCAAAATTTAATTAGCATAAATTTGGACCAATAGCATTCACCCAAGTGCTCTATACTCTATAAACTACTAGACTAACACTTAGGTGGCAATCCCTGTCTTGTCTTCTTTGGTCCTGCAGGAGTTCTTTTTCTACATATACTTGAATAAATTCTATTATACTCACTCATCCTTGTCTGTGGATTTCATTCTTCAAATTCACAAGTTAAGAACCTAGAAAGAAGAAATTGATAGTGAGCTGCTGGGGTCTGTTTCAACACTGGAAGGCATAGCCTGTCATTAAGAGCTACAGCATGTATCTCAGATGCAGATACCTGCAGTTTCAGCAGACCCCACCTGCCAGTGGAAATAGCTTCTGCCTTCAGCTACAAACATGTATAGCACCATTACTATACTGAATACTACAGGCATTTGTAATACAATGGTATTTCTGTTCCTAAACATAGAAAAGATGTTTTGGCATTTATCCCAAATGGAGATTTCGGGTCTGAAGGTGCTCTGAATGAATCAGTGAGTAAAAAGTGAATGTAAAGGCCTAAGACATTATTGTACACTAATGTACCTTTGTGAACATGGTACATTTAGGGTCTGCCAAATATGTAAAAAAAAAAAAATAATAATTTTTTTCAATAATAAATTAACCTTAGATTATTATAACATTTTCTTTATAAATTTTAGCTTTTTTTAAAAAAGCTTTTGATTGTATAGGCCCATTGTTTAGCTGTACAAAAATATCTTTCTTAATTTACTTATTTGATGGAATTTTTATATTTTTAAAAAGTTTTTCTTTTTATTTTACTTAATGTAAGGGTCAGGAACTTCAATTTCATTGTCTTCCACTTCCACATCTTGTCCCACTGAAAGGTCTTCATGGGTAGTAACATGGAACCTTCATCTCATGATAACAGTGCCTTCTTCTAGAATACTTTCTAAAAGACCTGCCTGTGGCTGTTTTACAGTTAACTTTTTGTTTTGTTTTTGTAAGTATAAAGAGTATACCCCTAAATGATGATAAAATTGTAATCTATGTAAATCAGTAAGTCATTTATTGTTACAAGTATTATCTACTGTATGTAATAGTATGTGATATACTTTTACATGACTGGAAGCACAGTAGGTTTGTTTACACCAGCATCACTACAATCATGAATAATGGATTGTGTTACAATGTCACTAGGTGATATTTTAGCTCCCTTATAATCTTATGAGATCATAAGCCTGTATGTGGTCCATTTCTTGACAGAAGAGTCATCATTATGTGGCGCATGATTGTATTTGAAATGATGTATTTCATTTATACTAATACTTTTTCTTGAAGTTAAAGTTGAAGTCAGGGAGCATACCTGTAATCTTAGCCACTCAAGAGGCTGAGGCAAGAGAATCTAAAGTTCCAGGCCAGTTAGGGCAGCTTAGTTAGATGCTGTCTTTAGATATAAAGAGTTGGAAATAAATGGATTAATACTCACAGTGGAAAAAAAAAAAAAAAACTAGAAAAAAGACTCATAGAAATGTGGTTGATTTTGTTTCCCATTCTTCTCCCCTCCCATCAATGCCTATAGCTTTCTGAATTTCACATTCTAAACCTCTAGAGGATCAATTGTGACAATTGATGTAGTATATCAACCATATTAGTTTTAGTAATTTTTAAAAATCTTGTTTTTTAGCTAATGGGAATGACAACAAGAAATTTAAAGGAGATAGACCTCCCTGTTCACCTTCCCGTGTTCTCCATCTTCGCAAAATTCCATGTGATGTCACCGAAGCAGAGGTCATATCATTAGGTCTACCATTTGGCAAAGTAACTAATCTTTTGATGTTGAAAGGAAAAAGCCAGGTATGTAATATTTAAAGAGTAACACAGAATGATTATCTCTGGGTATATTACAGATAATTTTTCAACTTTTCTTATTTTCTAAATTTTATGATCATTAATTTTTAAAGTAGAAGGTTTTTTTGGGGGGGTTATACCAGGAATCAACAAATATTAATGCAAAAATAATAGTATTTATCACTTGTTGATTTATAAACATTTTCCTTCCTAACAAGAAATATTTTTGTATTTTACTCATAAGATGGTTTATGAAAACATCCTGTGATTACTAGAAGACCTTGATAGAGAGGATATAAGTCACACCATATTTGACAAAGAACGGTGAAGTTTCCCAAAATCTAGATAGAAATGTATAGTATTGTCACAAGACAAAATTACAACGATTTTTAAGGTCTAAATTGACTTTTATGTGAGATGTTAGAATTAATCAATACTTAATTCTATAAAATAGTATGAGTGTTAAGCTGGACATGATAGAATGGTTAGCATTTTTAAGGTGGAAACAACACTTTCTTACCAAGTGGATTATTGTAAGAGTTAAAGCAGAGGGTAAACATGTTTGGGTAGAATGAGCTCATGCTAATGGGTTGCTATGAACCTTCTGTTAAAAACTTGTAATTTTGGAGGCTGGGGATATAGCTGAGTTGGTAGAGTGCTTGCCTTGCATGCACAAGGCCCTGGGTTCGATCCCTAACATCAAAAGAAAAAAAAAAGAAAAGAAAAAGAAACTTGTTACTTTGGAAATTTATCTACCTAATATGAGTTGACTCATATCTTCTGGGCCTTGTGTAGGAGGCTAGTACAAAACAATGACTTCCTGTAAACTCATTTAACAGTATGTATATTCAGTTGTAGAATTAATATGTAATTTATTTAATAATTTGAGGGAGATATAAGAGAGGCTTCATTTGATAAGTTAATAGGTTTTTTTTTAATTAGTTATTTTAACTGATACACAATAATACAAAAATTGGCACTGAGAGTGTATGCAGCTCAGAGAGTGGCTTGCCTAGCATGTACAAAAGCTGTAGGTTTTGGTTCTCAGCCCTGCACTTAAAAAAATTCTATACACACACACACACACACACACACATACATATATATATGGTATATAAGAATCATACATATTTATGGGGTACCATGTGATTTTTGGTACATGTATATGTTGTGTGTTGTTTAAATCAGATTAAGCATATTTCCTGATTGATCATTTCTTTATGGTGAAAACATTTAAAATCATTTCTTCTAGCTTTTTGAAATATACTGCACATTATCATTATCTGTAGTCACCCTACTGTTCAATATAGCACACCAGAACTTCTTATTTCTACTTACAATAACTTAATACCCACCCACTGATCAGCCTTTCCCCATATCTTCTTCCCCTACACTCTCCACCCTCTGTTAACCACTGTTCCACTCAGCTTGTGAGTTCAGTTTTTTATATTCCACAAGATCATTCAGTACTTGTTTTCTGTGCCTGGTGTATTTCATTTAACATAATGATTTCTAGTTCCATCTGTGTTGTCACGAATGGCAGAATTTCATTCTTTTTTATGGCTAGATGGTATTCCATTATGTATGTTTCACATTTTCTTTATACATCCATCCTTTGATGGATGCTTTGGTTATTTCTATTTCTTGACTATTGTGAATAGTGCTGCAATAAACATGGAAGTGCAGATGTCTTTGACATATGGGTTTCCTTTCCTTTGGATATATACTCGGTAGTGGGATTGCTAGATCATATGATAGTTCTGTTTTAATTTTTAAAGTAATCTCTATACTGATTTCCATAATGAGTGTGCTAATTTACATTCCAACCAACAAGTGTACAGGCATTCTCTTTTCTCCACATTCTTGCCAGCGCTTGTTATTTTTTGATAATGGAGTGAGGTAGCCTAGCCTCTCATTTTTTTTTTTCAGCTTGCATTTCTTTGATGTTGAACTTTTTTTTTAATATTTTATTTTTTTAGTTGTGGTTGGACACAATATCTTTTATTTTTTTATTTTTATGTGGTGCTGAGGCTTGAACCCAGGGCCCTGCACGTGCTAGGTGAGCACTGTACCACTGAGCCACAACCCCAGCCCTGATGTTGAACATTTTTAAGATGCCTTTGGCTATTTGTATGTCTCCTTCTGACATATATCTGTTTAGGTCTATTGTCAATTATTTAATTTTTTTCTTTTTTGCTGTTGCGTTTTTGGAGTTCCTTATATATTATAGATATTGTTGATAATTTCCTTTGCTTTGCAGATGCTTTTTAAAAACTTGATCTAATCTCATTTGTATGATTTTTGCTTTTTTGGATTATAACCCAAAATTTTTTGCCTGTTTCAATGTCCTGAAAAAAATAAGTTTTCTGAAAATAACTAAGAAAATTTGATTCTCTCATGACCATAACAAAAATATAATACTTGTTATATTGATTTTAATGATTGTGTGCTTTCTTGTTCCAAAATGAGACCTCACTGGGATGTATTCTTCAGTTCTTTCCACTTTTTTGATTATCCTGAAAATCTTTAGTGCTAAGCATTATTATAGAAAGGAGGCATGGAATCTAGACTATAAAATTTATAGTACATTGTGATATGTCACTGTTGCTTCTTTTTGTAAATAAAAGTTTTAGAAGCATGACTACACTTATAAATAAATAGATCCAGCTGCTGTGTTGAACACCTATAATCCCAGCGGCTCAGGAAGCTGAAGCAGAAGGATTGTGAGTTGAAAGCCAGCCTCAGCAACTTGGTGAGGCCCTAAGCAATTGAGCAAGACCCTGTATCTAAGTAAAATACATAAAGGGCTGGGGATGAGGCTCAGTAGTTAAGTGTCTCTGGGTTTAATTCCTGGTACCTAAAAAATAAATAGTCAAGTGTGGGTATGAAAGTGATTGGATCATGTCTGATTCAGTCCTCCTCTAGTAAACTGCTTGATTAATATCCCCACTTAATTCAGATGAGGTTACTAAGATTCAGAGAGGTTATAAACATGCTCTCGTATGTATTCTTCATGTGTGCACATTTCTTACATCTATTGGAGACTAGTACATGGGGGCTTAAATCTTTATTATTTAACAAGAGTTAAACAAGAGTTGCTACTGCTGGGAATCCTGTGGTCTGTGTGATTTGAAAAAAGCAATCATGATCATCTCTAATATTGGTTTTGATAGGCAGTAGGCAAGGTCACAATTGTTTTTTCTTGTCTTTACTGTTTATTCTGGGGTTTATCTGTAAGCTAACTGTACCTGTTCATTACCTTTTTCTTAAATCATAAATCCTGTTTAGAAAATACCTATTTAGTAATACACTTCATGATTATGGGCTATAACCTTTCCCAGAGCATTTGGAATGATGGGGGAAGAGAGGGGCTATTTTAAGTCCTCCGGGCAATGACTTTTAGTTGTCTCTCCACCCCACATGATGAAGACTAAATTCTTTGACTAGATACTTTGGAAAATCTTAAATGATTACTGGATTTCATGTGAGAAATTTATTTTTACATATAAAAGTCTAGATTCTGTATACTCTAGGGGGGGAAAAAAACCCTTCCTATGACAAGACTCACATATTCCAAAGACATTGTTAAACTTTTTCTTTATGTGACTGATGTTAGAAATTGAACTATTTCTTAACACTCAGCAAAGAGTTAGTAAAAATATACTTTCTTCCCTTATGGAGAATATTATTGGAATAATGTTTACAAATTCTTTATTGAATGGCGATTAAAAACCAGGTAGAAACTATTGCCATAGCTTTTTTTCTTTTTAAAAAGTTTTTTAAAATTTTATTTATTCTAATAAGTTATATGAGATGGCAGAGTGCAGTTCAATTCATGTTTCACAAGTAGAACACAACTTTTCATGTCTCTGGTTGAATACAAAGTAGAGTCACACCATATGTGTTTACATACATGTACTTAGGGTAATGATGTCCATCTCATTCCACCATCTTTCCCACCCCTTTGCTCCCCTTCCCTTCTCTATCCTTTGACCTATCTAAAGTTCGTCTATTCCTCCCATGCTCTCTCCTCATCCCCATTATGAATCGGCATCCTTATATCAGAGAAGACACTTGGCATTTTGGTTTTTTGGGATTGGCTTACTTCACTTAGCTTTATATTCTCCAACTCCATTTTCCTGCAAATGCTATGATTTTATTCTCTTTTATTTCTGAGTAATATTCCATTGTATATATATATCACATTTTCTTTATCCGTTCATCTACTGAAGGGTACCTAGGTTGGATCCACAATTTAGCTATTGTGAATTGTGCTGCAATAAACATCGATGTGGCTGTGTCCCAGTAGTATGCTGCTTTTAAGTTCTTTTGTTATAAATCCAGGAGTGAGATAGATGGGTCAAAAGGTGGTTCCATTCCACGTTTTCAAAGGAATCTCCATACTGCTTTCCATATTGGCTGTACCATTTTGCAGTCCCAACAGCAGTGTATGAGTGTGCCCTTTTCCCCACATCCTCGCTAACACTTACTGTTATTTGTATTCTTAATAGGTGCCATTCTGACTGGAGTGAGATAAAATATTAGTTTTGATTTGCATTTATCTAATTGCTAGAGATGTTGAAGACTTTTTCATATATTTGTTGATTGGTTGTATATCACTTTCTGAGAAGTATCTGTTCAGTTCCTTGGCCCATTTATTGATTGGATTATTTGGTTTTTTGGTGTTAAGATTTTTGAGTTCTTTATATATACTAGAGATTAGTGCTCTATCTGATGTATGTGTGGTAAAAATTTGCTCCCAAGCTGTAGGCTCTCTGTTCACCTCACTGATTTTTTTTTTTTTTTTGCTGAGAAGAAGCTTTGGAGTTTGAATCCCAGCTTTTTTTTTTTTCCTTGCCTTAGTCATTTTTATACTCCTGTCTTATAAATATTAGAAAAAGTCTATTACCGATACTTTAAAGAATATCATGGACGTTTATATCTTTTAGATGTATAATGACTTGAAGACACTTTTATCTCTTTAAAGATAGTGGAATTTTATGTTTATTGTGAATTGATTTCTTGACTTGTGATATTTGATTCACCCTCATTGGCTAACATAACTACCTCTTGGGAAATTATTGTTAATTTGAAACATCTAATTGGTTTAGTTGTGACATTTGGTTGATACCATTATACATCATATTTAACATTTATATAGTTGATATTCCTTTACTGGACTTCATATGAAAACATCTGACAGTTAAGATAACTATAAACAAAGGCATAGTTGGATTTATAGATATTTGCCATTTTCTGTGTTCAGTAAATTTTATTGTTAATAAATGTATATTTTATAAATTTTAAGTGTTTTATACATAAGTCGAAGTGGTTGCTGTGTGCTTGCTAATTAAATGTTTTATAGTGAAAAAATAGTTGGGTTATCTTACTAGAGGTTTGTGTTGATTTTGATCAGTAGTAATTTATTATGATGCCACACAAGAAATATATGTAACATACAGATGTGTAGATATAGTGTTTATGTGTGTGCATGTGTATAAGCATATAATATAAATATATAATATAAATATATAAAATAGGGAAAAGAACTCTGAGTACTTACATGTAACTTTTGCTTCAAAGTGTAACATGGGTGTTGATTGAGAACATATTTGTAAAGTAAGTACAATTTAATTCTGGGCACCACCACTTGAAAAAGATGCTTTCCAATATTTCTTTCCTGTAAAATCTCAGACTGATCACTTAACAGGAATTCTACCTAAAATGTGAGGAGACTTAAAGATCATATTGGGCAGTACTTCATATTTTAGATGAGGAAATCTAAGATTCAGAGGTGTTAATGACCTCTAAGTTATCGAAATTGTAATAGCTAGAATAGGTTCCCTTTCTACCAAGTCTTGACAACTCTCATTCTTGCTATCAGATCAGATAAGTTGGTTTCTAGTTGGCAAAGTATGAAATAATAACTATTGAAAAATGGATGCTCTGTTTAATTTTATTTGTGCTGTTGTTTCACAACTACCACCAAAAGAAAAGGAAAGAAAAAAAAAACATAAGAATTTAAATAGTTAGTACAATGCTCTCTCCTTCCTTTTTTCCTCTAAAGGACATTTGAGACTTAAAAAAAAAAATTCCTTATTGCCTCATGAAATTTCAATATCTTGATGTAGAATATAGCCCATTAGCCCCAAAGTTTTCACAGAAAACTATTAAATCACAGTCTCTGAAAACATCCATTTATAATGTTGATTTATATATTTATTTTAACCTTTTTAATTGTTTTTAAATTTTAGAAGAAGCAAAAATAATAGGAAGATAAAACACATGAAATTATTTAATCAACTGACAGTTTCTCAAGTCCAAACCTTTCTCAAACCCAACTTTTCCAATATATTTCTACTTACCATCCATGATATACTTTGAAACAAAAGATTTTTCATCTTTTTGAGGAAATATTATTTCTGTTGAGAATGCATGAGTTTTAGAGTGAGTTGGAATGATAAATAGTGAACTGTCTTATTAAAAAAGATGAGCTTTCCCCCTTACCTTCTTATGCTTGTTGCAGGCTTTCTTAGAAATGGCTTCTGAGGAAGCTGCAGTTACTATGGTGAATTATTACACTCCTGTTACTCCTCAACTTCGAAGCCAGCCAGTTTATATTCAGTATTCCAATCACAGAGAACTTAAGACTGACAATCTGCCTAATCAAGCTGTAAGTATTTAAGACATCTTTAAAAATAGGAGTAAAAATATGATATCATAACTTAAAATTAATTTTCTATAGTTATGAACCTCTTAACATTTCAAATCTGAAAGGAACTTTAGAAAGTCATTCATTTTAATTCCTCCTTTTTACAGAATTTATAGCAAAGGATTTGAGAAGTTGAGTGTGATGCTTATATTGTAATGTTGAGTAACTTATATAAGATGTTAATGAGAATGTGTTTAGAATTAAGTGATTTTTGACTCCTTAAGATGAATGTGGAATGTAGTCTATCAATGTTTATTACCTTACTTTTCTATTTTTATTTTAATGTACTTCATATTGAGTCTTTTGTGTCCTTCCAGGTTAATTTTTAAATAGTTAAAAGTAGTAATTTGAAGTTACTTAAAGATAGGAAAATTTTATCTACAAAGCAAGTAGTTTTTAAGTGGGTTTTTATTATGTAAAGAGCATATTTGGCCTCTATATTCTTGCTCTATACAAAGAACTTAAAAGTCTTTGATTCTGTGTTGAAAGGCATTACAATGCAAACTGTATTTAAATTTATTGAGTTTTAGTTTTCCACATTGATCACAATGGGCATTTCCTACACATAATCCTTGTTTTAAGACATAGGGCATATAATATAAACTAGAATAAGTGCAGTATTTGATTTTTCTTTCTTTCTTTTTGTACTGGGAATTGAACCTAGTGGTGCTTTACCACTGAGCTACATCCTACGTCCTTTTACTTTGAGACAGGTTTCCCCAAGTTTCTGAGGCTGATCTTGAACTTGAGATCCTCCTGGCTCAGCCTCTGGAGTACCTGGGATTACAGATGGATTCCACCGCATCTGGCAGCATTTGATATTTTAAAATAGAATAGATTTCATTTAATTTATTTTACCCCCCACACGTATGATGGGGTTTGAACCTGGGGCCTTGCCTTTGCATGATCTTTATCACTGAGCTGTATCCCCAGGGCTTAGAATTGATTTTGTAAAATGAAAAAATTGTCTTTATAAATGACAGTTACAATATGTATACATGGTAAAACACTCAATCTAGAAAAGTAAAAGAAAAAAAAATCATCTAGTTGCCCAGAGATAACTAATAAGTAGTATACCTAATATTTTAGTATGTGCCCTTCCATTTTCTGGTATCTGTGTTATCTATTTTATACAAATGGAATTCTGATGTTTAGAAACCTTTTATTTTTTTCCTCTATATGTTATGCACATGGTTTCATAACCACAAATCAGAGGTACTTCATAAGTTTTCAATGATTGCCTATTATTCCTCTATAGAGGAAAGCCATCGTATATCCAATTACTTTTTCTTAGACATTGAAGTTGTTTCCTATTTAATGCGTTTACAAATAGTACTCCAAGAACATATTTTAGCACACTTCCAACATTATATTATTAGATTATATTTTATATTTCAATATGTTGCATGAATGCTTGCTGTAAAAGATTATATGCCAATTTAGGGTGCTCTTGATAATGTATAAGCAAGTGGTTTTCCTGCTTATCTTTGTTAATATGATAGGTGAGAAATTATAACTTATTGTTTTACTTTTATTTGATCATTTTTAAAAATATTTTTTTAGTTGCAGATGGACACAATACTTTTATTCTATTTATTTATTTATTTTTATATGGTGCTGAGGATCGAACCCAGTGCCCCATACGTGTGAGGAAATAACTCTCCCGCTGAGCCACAATCCCAGCTCTAATCATTTTTTTTTAAAAAATTTTTAAATTTGTTTTAATTAGTTATACATGATAGTACAATGATCTTGACATATCATACATTTGAATCAGATAGGGTATAATTTCTCATTTTTCTGAGTGTACAGGTTGCAGAATCACATTGGTCATGCAGCCACGTATATACATACAGAGATAATAATGACTATTTTATTCTGCTGTCCTTCCTTTCCCCCCTTCCTCTCCCCTCCCCTCCCATCACTCCTGATCATTTTAAATATATTTATTTATAGTGATTTCTATTTATGCCATTTCCTCCCATTTAAAATTTGTTTTTAAATATCGGGCTGGGATTGTGGCTCCATGGTAGAGTGCTTGCCTAACATGTATGAGGCACTGGGTTTGATCTCAGTACCACATATAAATAAATAAATATCCATCAATGACTAATAAAAAATATTAAGAAAATATATATATCTAATGCCAAATTATTCAGCCATTTTTAAATGTGTACTTTAGTGGCATTAAGCACGTTCACATTATTGGATAACCCACCACCACCACTGATCTTCAGAACATATTCATCATCTAAAACTGAAATTTCCTATCCATTAAATAATAACTTCCCACTTATTCTTCCCATCAGCCTCTGTCTACGATTCTACTTTCTGTTCCTATAAATGTTTTTGCTTATGTGTTTTAAAAATATTTTTTATATGTATAGTAAAAACTCTTGTTAAGATTGTCATGATGCAGTCTGACTTTGGTACCATGCTCAGAAAAACCTAGCACACCAAGATTTAAACAAACAAGCAATATGCTAATATTTTCATGTTTTGGTTCCTTTTATTTTGATGTTTAAATCTTTGTTCTATTAGGAAGTTTTTTGATGTGGGGAATAAGGGCAACATTGTTGTTGTTGTTGTTATTGTTTTTAACTTTTTATAGTTGTAGATGGACAGAATGCCTTTATTTTATTGCTTATTTTTATGTGGTGTGCTGAGGATTGAACCCAGTGCCTCATGCATGCTAGGCAAGCACTCTGCCACTGAGCTACAGTCCCAGCCCCAAACATTGTTATTTTAATAACCTACTTACTATTCTCTGATGTGAAACTTATTCTTTATCATATTCTAGTTTTTCTATCGATATGCTATGCATATACATATAAACAGACAGACACCCTCATTAGACATGTCTGCATTCTGCTTGCATGGCTTGGTCTATCCTCGTGTGTGCTGCTCACATGGCATGTACTCCATCTCTAACTGGACTAGCTTCCATTCTATTCCATTCCTGCTTCAGCGCATACTATAACTTAGTATATTATAGGATAATATACCCTCTCCAGAAATTAACATCAATATTTTTGATTTCTCCAGATATATCACAGAATTATTTTGGTAATACATGCTCCTTAAAAAACACAATTAGAATAGGATAGATTTTGTAGATTAATTTGGGAATAACTAACACATTTCTATTTCTCTGTGATCCTTTAGAGGAAGAAGTTACATTGTTTTCTTTTACGTCTTTCAGTAACGTTTTTTAAGTTTTCCTTTATATAAATCTTACAGTTTTCCCATTAGTGTGTTTCTGAATATGTTATAAATTATAAAGTATAAATTCAAGTATAAATCTTGAAGAAGAAAAAATAGTTTAGTAAAACTTTTTAATGATTAAATTATTCCAATGGGAAACAGAAATACCAGTTGCTTGGCAACCAGAGCCACCCAAATGACCTACTTTATTCTTAGATAGCTTGGATTTCTTCCTGATACCCTTTCCATTTTATTACTTTTGTGTAATCTTTGTGCATTAATGTTTGATAAAATGTAATTGAGATTTCTTTTATTCAAAGTCCAACACCAAACTGAAGTCAAAGTAGATGGTACCTTTTTATATATATAAAATGTACCATATTTCATTTTATTATGACAGTCCCAGGAAGTTAATAGATTAGTGTTTCTTTCATTATTGTTCTCTGAACTGCACATATCTGCGCGTGACTTCTTTTCCAGCTCATGGACATAACTTGTTAGGTGAATATCAAATACTTTGGGGTCCCTTATTTAAAAGACATTTTAAAAATTTTTAAAAATATTCAGATCATATCCTGAAGCATAACATTTGAGAGGTGATTATGTTAATGGCAGTCGTTTATATATTTTTTTTCAATCACATGGGTAGAAGTATAAATCTTCAGAGATGACTTTAGGAAAATTTGCCCTTAAAATGTTCCCTCAAAAATTATTAAACCAAACACTTGACTGTGTACATTTACTATATGTTAATTTCATCTTCTTTTTTAAAAAAAAAATTTATTTTTTAGTTTTAGGTGGACACAATATCTTTATTTTATTTTTATGTGGTGTGAGGATCGAACCCAGCACCCCACACATGCCAGGCGGGCGCGCTACTGCTTGAGCCACATCCCCAGCCCTAATTTTATCTTCTTGATTCTAGAACTGTGCTTTTCACATTATCTAGGCTTCTTTATAGTTTATGTGAAATATATGTCCCTGTTCTGACAATAAAATCTTTGTTGCTTTTCCAATTTTACTGTTTCCTTTTTAATAGTATAATTGTTCCAGAGAATTCGTTTCCCAGATATTTAAAAATCATTTCCCATTAGCTTGGGGTAGTAATCTTAAGAGCTTGGGAGGCAGAGGCAGGACGATTACAAGTTCCAGGTCTGTAGAGGCAACTTAGTGAAACTCTGTCTCAAAATAAAATTTAAACAGGGCTGGGAATGTATCTCAATGGCAGAGTGCTTTCCTATCATGTGGGGCTCTGAGTTCAATTGTCAGTACTGAAAAGAAAAAAGTAATCATTTTAATCTAAGAGGAATAGGGACAGTTATTATACTTAAAACCTCCCTAGGATGCTGTCTTTTCCCAGAGATCCTCTAGAACTGTGATGTCCAACATGGCAACCAGTAGCTATATGTGACTAAATTTAAAAATTCAGTTTCTGAGTTGTAATAGCTACATTTCAGATGCTCACTAGCCTCTTGTGACTAGTTGCTATCATAGGATAGCATAGAAATCACATTTCTACAATCCCAGGAGTCTGTTGGATAGCACTGTTTTTATGTCTTCCAAGCCTCTGCTCAACTTTTTTCTTTTGCAGTGTTGGGGATTGAACCCAGGACCTTGTGCATGCTAGGCAAGCACTCTGCATAACTTTTCGAGTGTGTGGAATAGAGTTATAACAACTAATTTCATTGCTTTGACTTCCTAATTCTAACCCCTGTGTCAGTTCTGGGTCTTTTAATTGATTGATTCATTTCCCTCTGCCATTGTGTGTCAGTCATCTTTTTGTCACTTTACCAAATACCTGACCAGAACAACTGAGAGAAGGAAAAGTTCGTATTTTGACTTATGGTTTCAGAGATTTGGTCCTTGGTTGACCACTCCATTGTTCTGGGTTAGAGGTAAGTCAGAACATCTTGGCAGAAGGATGTGGTGGTAGGAAGCTGCTCGGCTCATGTCAGCCAGGAAGAAGAGAGAGGTTAGGGCACAGAGGACAAAATATAAACTCAAAAGGTATGTCCTCAGTGACCTGTTTCCTCCAGCCACACCCTAGTTGCCCACAGTTAACCTAGTATGTTAGTCCTTCTAAATTATTAATCTGTCAAATAGATTAACCCACTGATTAGTTTTCAGCTTTCATAATTGAATCATTTTACCTCTGAACATTCCTGCGTTGTCTCACACATTGGCATTTGGAGGACACCTCATATATAAACCATAAAGACATCACCAACTGTGGATCCAACATGGAAGTCTGAATCAGTTTTCAATTGTTAAAAGCAGTACCACCCTTGCTTTTCAATAAAATCTTACTGGGGAGAACAGTGTAAAATAGATGAGATAAACTGCCATGTTTGAATTGAAGTGAGATTGAGGTGGCCAATATCCCATTACAATTAATTGTCTGCCTAAAAGCATGGTTTTAAGAATTAATGATACAAAATATTCAAATAATTATTCATACCTTCTCAAAGATGCTGCTGCTTTGGAAACTGAACATTTAGCAGTTTGTGTATCATTTGATACCTAAAAATCTGTGTGTGGTATAAAAAATGTTTGTATGCAAGTAATTTCAAAAGGGATAGTGCTCACTTCCACAGCATGTTTTTTAAAAGGGGAAAAAAGAATATATACAAGTATAAAAGTGAAATTTGTTTAAATGTTAAGCGTATAGAAAATGAAAGACTTCCGATTTTCAGACAGGTATTTATTACTTAAAGCAAAATGGTGAAAACTCAAATGTCTCACATGGTATAATAAATAGTAAACAGTAACTAAAAATTAGAATCATGAAAAGAAAACAAGAAATGTCATGTCCTTGACATTGTTGAAAATTACATGCAGTTTAATTTCTAGAATGTCCCTCAGTTTGAATTTATGATTTACATACAAAAAAGTATCGTGATGTTTAAAATTGCAACTGTGATATGTAAAAATTAAAGTGACATTAAAGTGGTAGAATTTTTTATTTTATCATTCAGATATCATCACCTTAAGAAATGATAAGTATGGAGCAAAAGATTCATTGAAAGCATTCATTTAATTTTAGTAATCATTAACCATGCTTTTTTCCTTTAATTTTCCCTCCTTTGTCCTACTTTTTTTGGTGGGAGGGTACTGAGGATTGAACTTGGGGCCCTTGACCACTGAGTCACATCACCAGCCCCATTGTATGTATGTATGTGTATATGTAGGGTGGTTTTTTTTTTTTTTGTATTATATTTAGAGACAGGATTTCACTCAGTTGCTTAGTGCCTTGCTTTTGTTGAGGCTGGCTTTGAACTTGCGATCCTCCTGCCCTCAGCCTCCTGAGCAGCTGGGATTATAGGCACCACCGCATCCAGCCTACTGCATTTTTTGAATAATTTAATAAATTAAATTTTGAAGGAGTCAAATTTTTAAGTTTTATTTTAAAAATTAAAAAAGTCAAATTTAAAAAAGGAGTTTCAGGGGCTGGGGTTGTGGCTCAGTGGTAGAGTGCTCACCTAGCATGCGCGAGGCACTAGCTTCAATCCTCAGCACCACATAAATGTAAAATAAAGATATTGTGTCCTCCTAAAGCTAAAAAATAAACATTAAAAAAAATAAAAAAGGACTTTCATGCCCTTGATACTGTTGAAAATTATAGGCAATTTATTTTCTAGAATGTCCCTCAATTTGAGTTTGTCTGATGTTTCTTCATGTTTCGATTCAGGGTAAGTATCTTTTATAGGTACTCCACAGAAGTAATACTCTTTTCTTCTTATTGTGTAATTTCAGGTAGCATACATTTTCAATTTGTTCCTTTACTGATCGTGTGCTCCTCTGTCTCTTCATTAGGCTGGTATTTGACAGGCTTCTCTGCCGTCAAGTTATTATAGTTGCCCTTTAATACTCAGGGGAATTGTTTCCAGGACCCCTCCCAATACCAGAATTCAAGGATGTTCAAGTTATTTACTTCCACACATACTTCCATATTCTTGAAATCACCTAGAGATTGCTGTATCTTTTACAATATAAGTGCTATGTAAATAGTTGTAACATTGTACTGTTCAAGGAATAATGACAAGGAAAGCCTGTTTATGTTCAATACAGATGCAGGTTTTTTCTGAGTATTTTTCAATTCATAGTTGGACACAGAACCCACAGACACAGAAGACCAACTGTGCTTAAAAAGAGGGAGGAATAGGGTTGGAGATGTAGCTCAGTAGTAGAGCACCTGCCTAACATGTACAAGGTCCTGGATTCCATTCTCAGCACTGAAAAAAAAGGGCTGGGGGAATAGGACTTTATGGGCAGGTTTTTTTTATTTTTAATATTTTTTGTTGTTGTAGATGGATACAATACCTTTTTATTTATTTATTTTTATGTGGTGCTGAGTTTTGAACCCACTGCCTCACACATGCCAGGCAAGTGCTCTACCACTGAGCCACAACCCCAACCCCTATGGGCAGGTATTTTAAGACATTGTAAACATACTGTTCATTACTCAATTTTTACCATGAACTTCAGAGTTCCTGTTTTGTTTCATGGATTATTTTTTGTATAATTATTACTATTTTAATCCACAAAATGTCTCACATTTGATCAGTAGGAACCCCCCTTCATGTTGGCCTCTATATCCTTTTGACAAATCTCTACCATTCTTTCAATATTTCTTATATTCTGGCAAAAACAACAAGAAAAACACCATAAAAACAAAAACATTTCACATTTATCTTGTGCTTTTCCTGCCTCAGCTCTGGAATTAGCAGCTATTTTTTTAGATTCCCTTGTTTCTTTTTAATGGAGAATGATTTTTAGCAACTTGCCGGGCTGTCCTTCCATTGAATGACTTTTTTTTTTTAATATATATATATATTTTAGTTTTAGGTGGATACAATATCTTTATTTTATTTTTATGTGGTGCTGAGAATCGAACCCAGTGCCTCATGCATGCTAGGCGAATGCACTACCGCTTGAGCCACATCCCCAGCCCTGAATGACTTTTTTAGCCTCTTCAGGCTCTTGACTTCATACCAGCTCACCCACTTCCCTGGACCTCCTCTTTACCTGCTTAGGCTGTCTTCATATCTTGACTACCTATACCATATGGATCCCTCTCAACTCTCCTTAGGCTCTGATGGTCTTGGCCAGGTACCCTTTCCTCTGTATGCCTTCTTTACTCTTCTTATGTTTCTCAGGTTCTGATCTTCAACACTGAACCATTCCCCACACAGATCCTTCCTTACTTTACCTTTGGGCTAAGATTCCCCTTACCAGGCCGCTCTGCCATATGGATGCTTTCCTCACCTTTCTTAGGCTCTGATGCTTCATGTTAGGATGCCTACCTATATGAACGGCCTCTTTTCCCCACTCTGGGCCACCACACCCCTTTTTCTCCTTGTTTACACTTATTTTATGCCACCCAGATGCTTGAATTATTTGAGAATAGAAAGGAATAGAGTGAAGAAGAGGGACTTGAGTGATTATTACATGATCTTTGCTCTTTTCTTCCTCATTGTCTTTTAAAAATTAGGAAATACAAATTGTATCAAGTAAACTTAAGCAATATTAAGTACTGTATCAATGTGATAAGATAGGTCTTTGTTGGATTTTTGACCGATTCAGAACTTAGGCTATATTGCATCTAGATAAAGTGGGGGGTGATTTAACTATCTTACTTCATATTGTTTTCTATCAGCTGGCTTTTAAGATTCATTTAAATGCTTTTATATAATAAAAAGCCTGATTTTGGATTGTTCTCTAGAGAGCCCAAGCTGCATTGCAGGCTGTCAGTGCTGTCCAGTCAGGAAACCTGGCCCTTCCTGGAGCTCCTTCCAATGAAGGCACAGTCCTACCTGGACAGAGCCCTGTGCTCCGAATAATAATTGAAAACCTCTTTTATCCCGTTACTCTGGAAGTTCTTCATCAGGTAAGGAGGAGTATTCTTACAGAAAACATACTCAAATGTGATGTCTGAAACTTTTGATATTCATTAACTCTGTGTTCTTCAGATTGTTATTTTGGGTTGATATTTTTGTTTCAGTAATGAGAAAAATCATCCTATTTCATAAAAGAAGTTTGATCAAGCTGGGTACCACAGTAGTACACTTGGGAGGCTGAGGCAGGAAGATATCAAGTTCAAAGCCAACCTCAGTAACTTAGGGAGATCCTATCTCAAAATAAAAAGGTCCTGGGGAATGTAGCTCAATGATTAAGTGTCTCTGGATTCAAAACCCAGTACCAAAAAAAGAAGAAAAGAAAAAGAGGTTATTTTAACTAGAGACAATTTTTTATAGCCTCCTGTTTCTAACTTGAATACTTGATTTTTAAAAGGTGGGTAAGGGGCTGAATGCAGTGGTGCACACCTGTAATCCCAGTAACTCTAAAGGCTGGATAGGAAGATCGTGAGTTCAAAGCCAGAGTCAGCAAAAGCAAGACGCTTAACAACTCAGTGAGACCCTGTCTCTAAATAAAATACAAAATAGGGCTGGGGATGTGGCTCAGTGGTTGAGTGTCCATGAGTTCAATCCCCAGTACCCCCCCCAACCCTCAAGAAAAAAAGGTAGATAAGAGGGACTGGGACAGAGCTCAGTGATACAGCATGTGCTTAACATGATGCATGAAACCCTTGGTTCAGTCCCCAACACATAAACAAACAAAAAATAAAATCCCAACACTAAAATACAAATATTAGGCAAGAAATTCAGTTTTGTAAATAGGTACATGTGAAAATGAACAAAGCATAGAATCCTCTAGAAAGCCCAAGTAGTGGTTGTTCCTTAGAAAATAATGTCACTATAGAATACAACTAACTTATTTCTATTGAACTCTTCGTACATTTGAATACTCATTTAAAAAATTCTGAAGGGAGGCTAAGTAATAAATCTTCACATGTAATATGGATATATCATACTCATCATGTTAAATGCTGACTGATACCAAATGTAACCTTTATATATCCAGTTTGTCTTGATAAAAGGCATTCCACCAAATCATGACTAATAATATTTAGAATTTAGAACAGGAAGGTCACCTATGTACATAATTTTATAATGATTAAAACTGAAAGTCAGATACTTGGGTAATTAAAAATCCAGTTAAGCCAGGTACGGTGGCTCTTGCCTGTAATCCCAGCAGCTCCAGAGGCTGGGGGCAGGAGGATCTTAAGTTCAAAGCCAGCTTCAGCAAATTAAGCAATTCAGCGAGACACTGTCTCTAAATAAAATACAAAATAGGGCTGAGGATGTGGCTCAGTGATAGAGTTCAATGTTTGTTTTTTAATGTTTGTTATGTCTTTAATATTCCATATATATATATCCTCAAAATGTAAGTTATTTGATAAATCTTTGTACACAGATGTTTGACATCTAGCTTCAGAATTTGAGTTTTTATCCCCTTTAGCTAACTATTGATTACATTTCATTATACTTATCAACCTATACATTAAAATACAAAGGTATTAAAACAAACTTTATGCTTATTTTTATTTAACCTTTTTTATATCTTTGGATTTGTACCATCAAATGAAGGGTTTTAGAGGGTATTGTGCATATGTGTTTTAAGAATTGAAATGCATATATATTCTGTTCTTACATTTTGCAAATAAGGAAAGGTGGAGTTGTGTATACTCTTCCATGGTCATTATACCAACTAGTGATAATGCTCAGTCATTTTTCCCAGTACATTTCCACGCTGTGCATGTAAATATTAAATATACCAGTTTATAGGCTTGCTGTGTTCCTTTTGGTAGTTTTCTGAATACCATTTTCAGAATAAATGCATTTGTGAAATATGTCCTAGAGAGGACAATAGCCATCATTGCTCCCTAGAGGGATTTAACAATTCCTTAAGTGATTGATTTCATGTTTTGGTGAATTTTCTTTTTTTAATTTCTATCCCACAAAGTAGCATTGAATTTGGTGAATTTTCTTTTTTTAATTTCTATCCCACAAAGTAGCATTGAACACACTATGCAATCCATCAGCTACTGTATGTGTTTGTATTTGCTACTAAGATTCTGCAGCTTGCTGACCTACACTATTTTTTTTTTTAAAATATTTATTTATTTTTTTAGTTATCGGCAGACACAACAACTTTGTTGGTATGTGGTGCTGAGGATCCAACCCGGGCCGCACGCATGCCAGGCGAGCACGCTACCGCTTGAGCCACATCCCCAACCCACCTACACTATTTTTAACAGACATTTTTATATCTGTGACTCGAACAGTGCCAACATCCATCAGCGAGCCTAGTCACTATTACGTGCTCATGTCCTATCATTTCACTTATCATATCCCTGAAAGCAGTAAAACCCCAAATCAAGACCCTCAAAATCATGGGTCCTTCAGGTGAAGAGAACTAATTTTGAAAGTTCTCAATAGAAACTGTTGGATCATGACTCTTAGTCTTTTAATTGCAACAGTCCTTCATTTAACTCTTTTTCTACGGGCCACTGGAATAAAACCAACCCCTTACTAAAGCATTTATTAAGGCCTCCATGTACAAACACCTTTAAAAAATCTCTTTAATCTCTCTATGCATCACTCTGCTTATTAAACACTGTGGCCTTTTTACCCCCTCTCTTTCCACCCAGCTTAGTCCTTTCTTAGTTGCCTATTTCTTAAGCCTGGGAGACTCTTTTACCCATAGTCACTTGGCTATGAGTACATAATTCACTCTTCATCTCAGATGTTAACCCCCTTGAAGAGTCTTTTTCTAATTATGGTAACTAAGCCCTCTCCCCCAGCACTCTATTCTATGTTTAGTCAACCAAGAGATAGTATAGCATAATAATTAAGGATACAGGGTCTGGAGTTGTTTGGAATCCTGTCTATACCACTACAACCTTGGGTAAGCAATTTGCCCAACTTCTGTCTGTTTTCTTTTTGTTTGGTTTCAGGGATTGAACCCAGGGATGCTTAACACCTGAACCACATTCCTAGTTCTTTGTATGTTTTATTTTGAGACAGGATCTCTTAAGTTGCTCACTAGGTTGCCAAGGCTGGCTTTGAACTAAAAAGTTCTCCTTCCTCAGCCTCCTGAGCCTCTGGGATTACAGGTGTGTGCCACTGTGCCAGGCCTGTTTTATTATTTTTATAATGAAGATGAAATTGGTAGTTTTTATACCTTCATTGTGAGGATTACATGAGTTAATATGCTTAAAGCAGGTAGAACAGTGCCTAGTACATATTAATTCCTCTAGAAACATTAATTATCAGATACTAAAGAATTGCAATGGGGCTGGGGATGTGGCTCAAGTAGTAGCGCGCTCGCCTGGCATGCGTGCGGCCCGGGTTCGATCCTCAGCACCACATACAAAACAAAGATGTTGTGTCTGCCGAAAAATAAATAAATAAATATTTAAAAAAAAAAAAAGAATTGCAATGTAAGATACTGTTCCTTGCTCTTATGGGTAATAGTAATTTTGTAAATAATGGTGTGAAATGTGAACATCATAATGGGGAATATATAAAAGTAAGGAGTTGGTTTTATCTATTATAACTAAGCTAATTGTTTTAGTATTTTATTTGCTGAAAAGTTGGCTTTAGTTACACTACTGTATAATGTCTGTAGAAGCTAGGGCTCTTCTTTTAGCTCATGGTAAGGGGACTGAGAAACTGAGATGGGAGGAGTGCTGTATTAGATGAGGGAAGTTAGGGCAAGTTTTTCTAGTATGACATTTAAGCAGAGCCTTTGAACAGAACCTTGAAGAATGTGAGGATCTAACTTATATATATGTGGAGGAGTAGTGATCCAGTCAGAAAGAACAGCAAGTCCCTAAGATGGAAGTGTGCTTGATATGTTTAGTATCAGGCTGCTAGTGTAGAGAGACTAGGAAAGCTATAGCAATAGAATCAGGGAAGAGGGGTTGGGAGCCAAGCAGCGCAAAGTTTTTATACCATTTTACATTGAATAAAATGGGAAATGATTGGGAGATTTTAAATAGAGCAATGAGAGGTTATCATTTAATGTTTTAACAGAATCACTCATTGTTGTGTTAACCATAATCTGTCATACAGAAGTTCTTGTCATTGTCCATGTTAGATGATGGTGACCTGGGTGAGGGTGTGACACTGGAACTGGGTGTAATTTGAAGGATATTCTGATGGATTAATTAGATGTGGGTTATAAAGAGAAAGGGAGTAATCAAGAATGCCTCCCAGATTTGGATCTGAACCTCTGATAAAATGGAGCTACCCTAAACTGTGATAGATTAAGGAAGGAAAAAAAATGGTGCAGGGATTGGAAGTAGAGCAGGAATCAAAATTGGTTTTAGACATATTAAGTTTGAGGTATCTATTAGATTGACACATGAGAAATATTGAGACAGTTTGGAGATAAATCTGGATTCAGAGGAAGAATTCCAATCTAGAGTTTGATAATCATCAGTATATGTATAGGTATAAAGCCACTGGACTGGACAGCATTACCTGGATAGCATTTGTAGGTAGAGAGAAAATTTATCAGCTGATCCCTTATGTAACCTCTCAACCCTGCATACTAAAAAGTTTCTTGATGTACTAAAAAAGTAGCTCACAACAGTATTCTCATATAATCTATCACTTTCAGGCACTATATATAAGGAAATAATTTATGAATTTCAGATAGAGCTCTTTAAGAGAAAGGACTAATCTTTTTTTAATTTTTTAATATTTATTTTTTAGTTTTCAGTGGACACATCATCTTTTTATTTTTATGTGGTGCTGAGGATCAAACCCAGCGCCCCGCGCATGCTAGGCGAGCACGCTACCGCTTGAGCCACATCTCCAGCCCAGGACTAATCTTTTTAATTGTAATAAAGATATATAGCTTGAGAAAACAAGTTATCATGGTACTAAATAAAAGAATGAACATTAATGTAAAATAATATTTCCTAATTTTTCCTGTTTTGTTGATTACAAACACTATTATAAACAGATTATGACTCATGAGTTTAATATTAAAATAAAATATTCTTGTGTTGTATGTGGTGGTACACATCTATAATTCCAGCCTCTTAGGAAGCCAAGACAGAAGAATTTCAAATTCAAGACCAGCATGGGCAACTTCATAAGACCCTGTCTCAAAAATAAAAATAAAGAAAGGGCTGGAGATGTAGCTCAGAGCTTCAGGCTCTGGGTTCAGTCCTAGTATTGAAAAATATAAATAAACAAACAAACAATAAAAGTTCTGATGTGAATATTCTTTTCACAAGTGAATACTAGTGAATGTTTTCAATTTCTGGCAAATTCTGCCTTTATAAAAATTACCCTGAGGGCTGGCTATATAGCTCGGTGGTAGAGCACTTACTTAGCATACATGAGGCCCTGGTTCAATTCCTAGCATCACAGTAATAACAATAATAATAACAACAACTCTGGAACTGGGTACAGTGGTATGCCAGCAGTTTGCAGGGGATGGTGGGGAGGCAGGTAGATGACTTGAGCCCAGGAATTTGGGGCCAGCCTGGGTAATATAGCAAAAACCCCCATCTCAAAAAAAAAAAAAAAAAAAAATCACCCTGAAGAATAATTTTATCAGAATTTGACCTTTGATATCTTCTTAGTCCCATTTTATAGTCTGAAAAGACAGGAGACCTCTAGAATGGAATCTTTTTTATCTATGATAGCAAAATAAACATATTAGGGAATAGAGTCAAAGACCTTATAATTACTAAAAACACATTTGTATATATAAAACTTTTATGAATTTTTATGTTTTAGACTATATCTTTTCAAAATTTTACTATTTTTTTTAAAAAAACTTTTTTATTAGTTATTGATGGACCTTTATTCATTTATTTGTTTATATGTGGTACTGAGAATCAAACCCAGTGCCTCACATATGCTAGGCAAGCGCTCTACCACTGAGCCACAACCCCAGCCCCCCAGATTTTACTATTTAAAAAAATTTTTTTTAATTGTCAATGGACCTTTTTTTAATTATTTATATGTGGTGCTGAGAATTGATCCCAATGCTTCACACATATTAGGAAGTGCTCTGCCACTGAGCCACCACCCAAGCCCCTTTACTATTTTGATAATTATGAAAAGGTGTTGAAAATTGCACTTCAGGCATTTCTGGATTCCTGATGTTGGTACTCCTTATTTTATTCAAAAATTTTTAGATGGATCTTAGTTCCTCCTTGCTTGGTGAATACAGTCCAGGGGGCACTATAGCATTAACCATGCTAGCCAGTTCAGTTCTGTTTTCTTAGCCCATTCATATAAAAATCACACAATCAAGGGCCTGGAGATATAGCCCAGTAGTAGAGCACTTGCCTAGAATATGTGAGGCCTTGGGTTCAATCCCTAGCTCTACAAAATAATAATAATAATAATAATAATAATAATAATAATAATATCACAACCAAATATAAGCTGTCAGTAAAGATAAGTATCAGGTGATTATTAAATTAGGTGAAGGAATCTAAATATTAATAAGATCTGAAAGTTTAGTGGAAATTAACTAGGCTTTGTAGCATAATTTAGTATATAAGTATCCCAAGTTTTAGAGCAAATTATATGTTCTTATTACTTTCTCATCAAGAATATTTATCATTTAAAATTTGCATACCATCATTATTCTCCAGCTAGGAGTTCTCAAAGAGTATTTTTAAAATAGGCTTAATATTGAATGCATACTAGACAAGTACTCTTTATTAATTAATAAGCACTTTACACAAATTAAAAAAAGATGCACTTTAGTCTGTACTCTTAAAAAATATATATATTCATATATATATATACACACACACACACACATATTTTAGTTGTAGTTGTACACAATACCTTTATTTTGTTTGTTTATTTTTATATGGTGCTGAGGATTGAACCCAGTGCCTCACACGTTCAAGGCAAGCACTCTACCACTGAGCCACAACCCCAGTCCGAATTCTGTATTTTTTGTTTGTTTTAATACATTTACTTTATTTATTTATATGTGTTGCTGAGGATCAAACCCAGGGCCTCACGAGTGCTAGGCGAGTGCTGTACCACTGAGCCACAACCCTAGCCCCTACCTTTGTACTCTTTTATGCCAAGAATTTTACTTAATATAAGTACAACAACAAGGTAAATAACTATATGAGAGCAAGAAGGGGATAATACTTAGAGAATTAACTTTGTTGGGATTTGGGGGAAACAATTTTCTGGTTCCATTGCTTTCTGAACTGTTTTTAAATGAAGATTTACTAGGTTTTATACTCAGTTCTAGGAAAAGGGAAAATCCATAAGTATTGGCATAGAAGTCTGAAATCACTTGCTATACTTGGAGAAGTATAGCCAATTGATACTGTTTTTGTAAATTCTGTGATATAAGAAATGTCAGGTTGAAGAGGTATACCAAGGCAAATGCTTATGAGTACATAGTAAAGTTTTTTTTTTTTAATCTTTATTTTTATTTATTTATTTTTTTATGTGGTACTGAGGACCGAACCTAGGGCCTCATGAGTTGGAGGCGAGCGCTCTACCTCTGAGCTACAACCCCAGCCCCATAGTAAATGATTTTAAGCAGGGCTATATATAATCTGGTTTGTAATTTAGGACCCTACCTTGGCTGCAATATAAACGAGGGAGATTCGACACTTGTTATATTCATTCTCCCTTTTTTATTTTAAAAAACAAGTTGTAATGTTGCTCTTTTATTGGGGGGAAAACCCTCAGTTGATACATGTATTTTATTTATATATATATATATATATATCTTCCTAAAAGTGATTACATATATATTACATAAAGTTTCCCATTTTAAACTAAAACTACCATTTTTTTTTTTTTTTAATTTTAATATTTATTTTTTAGTTTTTGGCGGACACAACATCTTCGTTTGTATGTGGTGCTGAGGATCGAACCTGGGCCGCACGCATGCCAGGCAAGCGCGCTACCGCTTGAGCCACATCCCCAGCCCTAAAACTACCATTTTTGAGTAAACAGTTCAGTGGAATTAAGTGTATTCACATTTCGATATTGTTTGAATATGAAGTGTTTGGCAAAAAGTCCTGTGTTGCCAGGACTGGTGGTGCACAACTGTAATCCCAGTAACCCAGGAGGCTGAGGCCGGAGGATTGTGAGTTCAAAGCCAGCCTTAGCAACTCAGAGAGATCCTAAAGTGCTGGGGACGTGGCTCAGTGGTTCAGCACCCCCGGATTCAATCCTTAGTACAAACAAAACCCTCCTGTGTTGAAGGCTTGTTCCACAATTTAGCAGTGTTAAAAGGTCAAGCTTTTTAAGAAATGATTGGATCATGAGGTCTCTAGACTCATCAGTGGATCCATGATCTGATGAATTACTCATTTGAATGAACTATTTGGAGGTGATGGAAACTGTAGGAGATGAGACCTAATTGGAGGAAGCAAATCACTGGGGGCCTTTTTTGTTTGTTTGTTTTAACTTTATTTTGAGATAGGGATCTCACTAAGTTGCTGCCCTGTAAGAATGTCACTTGAGCTCTGCCCCTCCTTCCCTCTGTCTTTAGCTACTGTGAGCTGAGCAGCTTTCCTCTGCCATGCCCTTCTGCTATGATGTTTGATCTCATCTAAGGCCCAAAGTAATGAGCCAGATGTTCATGGACTGAAACCTCTGTAACTGTGGGTCAAAGTAAATCTCCTTTAATTTGTTAATAACTATCCTTTAACTTATTCATGTGGAGTATTTTGGTCACAGTAATGAAAAGCTAACACAACATTTTTTTGCAGCCATCACCGAACACTATGTTTCCCCAATGTTTTTTCATCTTTTCATACTGAAACTCCTGTACCCATTAAACAATAACTCACCATTTTTTACTCTTTCCAGTTCCTGACAAGCAACATTTCACTTTCTATATGAATTTGACTATTCTGTGTTTCTCATATAAGTAGAATCATGCAGTACTTGTCTTTTTGACTACATATTTCACTTAGCATAATGTCTTGAAGATGTTGTAGCATCTATCAGAATGTTTTTCCTTTTTAAGAATTAATAATATTCCTCTGTGTGTGCATCACCTTTTGTTTATCCATTCATCTGTTAATGGACACTTGATTTTTTTTTTTTCTTCCTTTTGACTATTTTGAATGATGCTACTCTGAGTTTGGGTGTACCAGTATCTCTTTCAGTCCCTGCTTTCAATTATTTGGGTGTATACCTAGAAGTATAATTGCTGATTCACATGGTCATTTTTAATTTTTTTAGGAACTGCCATATTGTTTCCATAGTGGCTGCAACATTTGACATTCCCTCCTACAGCTTACAAGATTTCATTTTCTCCACATCCTCCCCTAACACTTGATTATTTTATGGATACACACACATTATCCTACAGGGTGTGAGTGATATGGTATGTGCATGTGTGTTTGTAGTACTGGAGATTGAAACTGGGTGCTATACCATTGAGCTACATCCTTAGCCCTCCTCCATTCCCTTCCTTTTTAACTTTATTTTGAGACAGTTTTTATGAGTTGCTGAGGCTGGCCTTGAACTTGCAATCTTCCTTGCTCTGCCTCCTGAGTAGCTGAAATTACAGGTGTGTGCCTTTGTGCCCAGCTATCTCATGTCATTTTAATTTGCATTTCCTTAGTAGTTAGTGATCGTCAATCTTTTCTTTACTTATTGGTCTTTTGATCTTCTTTGGAGAAATGTCTATTTAATCCTATGCTCATTTTTAAATTGGATTTCTTTTTTGTTGTAGGAATTCTTTATATATCTTGAGTGTTGTCAGAAATAGGGTTTGCAAAATGTTATATCCCATTCTTTGGGTTGCTTTTTCACTCTGTTGATTGTGTCCTTTGATGCCCAAAATTTTGAGGTAGTCCAGTTTATTTTTTATTTGTTTGTTAAAGCAGGACTAATTGCTTATTCAGCACACTTATACATAATACTTAGTAATGGCAAAATCTTATTAGCATAGGAAATGGTTAACCTTTTTATTCTCACAGGCAGAAAGACAAATTTCTTATTCATTAAGATCTAGTTTTAAAATGGATTAACAAAGGAAAACAAAATGTTTTATTGTTTTATGCTACCTAGATAAACTTTTGTAATGAGACAATAGTAACAATAACCATGACTCAGTGCTACTGTGGTAGAACAAGTTTTGTAAGAACTTGATAAGTAGGAATCTGTCAGGAAGACTTATTTATTCCATTTCTCAGAAGACACTTAAGCAAGATCTTCTTTGACCACTTTTGCACTATTCCAGCTTGCATGATGGTTCAGACTCGCCCTTCCCCTTTTCTATTTTTATTTGTAACATTTTTGTATGACTAGACATCATAATATTTGTTTATTTTTTATAGTCTTCACTGCTATCTTTCCAGTGCTTAGAATAGTACCCTATGAATATTTGATATAGAATAACCTCTAAGTTTTCTGGCTATAAAACCTTCCAGAACAAGGATGAGGAGGAAAGGGTACATTGTTGGTAGAATTACAAATTAATACAACTGCTTTGGAAAGATTTGAGATTCCTCAAAAGACTAGGAATGGAACTTCCACGTAACCCAGCTGTCCCACTCCTTGGTATTTATTTTAATCAGCTGTTTCACCACTGTGACCAAAAGACCTGACAAGAACAATTTTAGGGGAGGAAAATCTTATTTGGGGCTCACAATTTCAGAGGTCTCTGTCCATAGACAGCTGGCTCCATTCTGCAAAGCTGGAGGTGAAGCAGAACATCATGGCAGAAGGGTGTTACAGAGGAAAATCACATCAGAATGCAGAGAGAACTCGGCTCATCAGCCCCGAAATATATAACCCCTGTGACCCACCTTCTTCAGCCACAGCTACCTGTCTACAGTTACTACCAGTTAATCTCTTTTAGGGGATCATTTTGCTGATTTGGTTAAAACTCTCAAAGGGCTGGGGATATGACTCAAGCTGTAGCGTGCTTGCCTGGCATGCGCGGGGCGCTGGGTTCAATCCTCAGCACCACATTAAAAAAAACTCTCAAAGCCCAATCACTTTACCCTTAAAATTTCTTCCATTGTCCCACAATGAGCTTTTGGGAGATACCTAAACCATAACAGTATTTATCCAAAAGAACTAAAATCTGCATACTATAATTATACATGCATACCAGTGTTTATAGCAGTGCGGTTCACAATAGCCATGTTAAGAAACCAATCTTCAACAGATTGGATAAAGAAAATGTGGTGTATATATACACAATGGAGTTTTACTCAGCCATAAGAAGAATGAAATTATGTCATTTTCTGGTAAATGAATGGAACTGAAGAAGCTAAGTGAACTAGTCTAGTCTCAAAAAGTTAAATATTTGCTCTCCCATGGAATATAGAGAAAGGGAAAAAGGGGAATTAAAAAAAAAGGGATCTCCTCAAAATAAAAAGGAGAACAACAGAGTAAGAGGAAGGGGATCAAGAAGAAGGGAGGAGCAGAAGGCATGGACAATGAAATCTACCAAATTATGCATGTGTCTATGTATGAACATACTACAATGAATTTCACTTAATATATTTATAATGTATTAAAATAATAATACAAGGGGGATCAGTAGAGTTGAATAAGTGGATCAGAAGTAGGGAAGAGAGGAGGAAAAGGGATGGTACTGGTAAATGAGATTGGTCAAATTATGTGTGTATGAATATGGCATAATGAATCCCACTATTATTTATAATATGCCAATAAAAATAAATTTTGTTTTTAAGATTATAAGTTTAAAAAAAAAAAATTCTCCAGAAGTATATGCTGATTCCCAGGGTGAAATGTGCTTTTGTAACATCATTATACTCTCGACTTCTGTTGTCACCTTCTGTTTTACTATTTATCATTTATACATGTTATGAAGTAGATTACATGTTTTGAGTTTTGTTGTGTGCAAGGTATTCTTCCAAGACATGAATGGGTATTGAAACATTAACATTTTAGGTTTGGCTTTTTTCGGGGTGAGGGTTGTATACCAACAGTTTTAATAAAAGAGAAAATTATTTTCATTTAAAAAGGGGATTCATGAGCCAGATTGTATTTATAAAGGTACATTAGTTTAATATTTTCCTTAGACTTAACTAATATGAACTTGTTTCCAGATATTTTCTAAATTTGGAACAGTCTTGAAGATTATCACCTTTACAAAGAATAATCAATTTCAAGCCTTGCTTCAGTATGCTGACCCAGTGAATGCACATTATGCCAAAATGGTAATTATGATTATTTTTCATTTTTCAATAATTAATCACTTTCTAAAGGAAACCATCATGTGTTCTCTCTTCTAGTTTACTGTGTGTGATTTTTAAAATAGTGATAAAATATATAAAATAGTATCTACCATTTTAATTTTTTTAACCATATAATCGCATGTGTTCCCTCCCCTAGTTAAAAATTATTATTTTCCTCATAGAAATGGTTTCAAATCTCTAGTTTGCCCCTCAGGACTCTTGAGACTCTTTGCTGTTTGTTATGTTTAGAATTTGAGCACAGTACTCCTGATGTAATCTAAGAGAATAGGTTTTTGCCCTTTGTACGGTCCTATTAAATCAGCTAAAATTGATTTCACTACTTTTGAAAAATTTTCAGCATTCATTTCTGTTGAGCTCTAAATTGGTGAAAACATTGTCTCAAGAATTATGCTGTTGTCAATTCATGCTTTTTTAAAGTACACAGATACTTAACTTGATAGTATAACAAATTTCACATTAATTTGCTTATATTACATACGTCTGTTGAGATCTATCTCCAATGCTATTCTGTCTTCTGTTCCTGAATCATTTCTAATTTCTGCTCGAATTAGAGACTAGAGACTAAGGCTTATAGTTCTTTTGTATATCTAGCCCTCAATTAGGAAGATAGCCTTCTTGCATATATTATTTTGTACCATTTTAATAGCACAATGACTTTTGTTAATTACTTTTATTGTAAATCAGAGCTTTTAATGTATTTGTTTCATTTGTATGTGCTTTTGGTTTCTGGTATCTGTTTTTATAAATTCAAGTTATAGAAATCACAAAAATCACAAGCAGTGACAGTTATTCTGTTGGTAAGATTTTATTCTTGCAAAGGGAGGGATTACTGATTTTTGATAACAATTGACTCCAAATTTTCCTCAGCTCATTGTTAAAGTATTACAGGATAAATTCACAAAAGAATAAGTGGTAGATAATATTCTGTGTATTATGTTTCTGATAAATACAAATTACAAAGGCTTTGTTTCATCTTAATCTATATAAATTATAGTAAAATAATTAAGGTGAAATGTGAAATAGGAATATCTCTAAACACTCATTTATGTTTATCATGTTTAGAGTTTGTTGTAGGCAGAGTTGCCGTAGTAGCAGCTTAGTATTTCTATATTAATGTACAGTAGTTTCCCAAGTCTTTATATTTCTTCTCTTTTGTTAGCTCCTACCATAGATAAGATGGATGTTATTTTCTTTTTTTTTTTTTTTAAGAGAGAGAGAGAGAGAGAATTTTTTAATATTTATTTTTTAGTTTTCGGCAGACACAACATCTTTGTTTGTATGTGGTGCTGAGGATTGAACCCGGGCCGCACGCATGCCAGGCGAGCGCGCTACCGCTTGAGCCACATCCCCAGCCCCGGATGTTACTTTCTTTATACAAATATATATTGAGGCTCAGCATCTTTTTTTCTCCCTTAGATTCATAGTGACAGGGATGAAAGTAAACCTAGTTCTTCCATTGCTCTCTGCTTTATACCTGATTACCACTCTTTGTCACAGTAGAGGTTATTTGATTCATCAGTGGTATTGTCTTGCAAAAACATCAGTCCCTTTCTCACGTGCTTTAGGCTCTGGATGGCCAGAATATATATAATGCATGCTGCACTCTGCGTATTGACTTCTCCAAGCTCACCAGCCTTAATGTGAAATATAATAATGACAAAAGCAGAGACTTCACTCGCTTAGATCTTCCTACTGGTGATGGCCAGCCATCTCTTGAACCCCCTATGGCTGCTGCTTTTGGTGAGTAGTTCCTTTTTGGGCCACATAGCAAGTTTTCTGAAGTTTCATTTATTAATCTGTTAAGTTAGCCTTCTTTTTTTTTTTTTTTTCAGAATTTCTAAAGGAAAGCAAGAATCTTGGAACAAATGTGACCATTCATTAAATCTATTTTTTAAAAAATATTTAATTTTTAGTTGTAGTTGGACACAATACCTGTATCTGCCTATTTATTTAAGCTTTAGGTGGACACAATATCTTTATTTATATTTTTATGCAGTGCTGAGGATCGAACCCAGTGCCTCATGCCTGTTGAGCCATATCCCCAGCTCCTTATTTATTTATTTTTATGTGGTACTGAGGAAAGAACCCAGGGCCTTGCATGTTCTAGGCAAGCACTATACTGCTGGCCACAACCCCAGTCCTTCATTAACTCTTTTTTATTTTATTTTTTTAGATGTATGGACCTTTATTTTATTAATTTATTTATACGTGGTGCCGAGATTCAAACCCAGGGCCTCACACATGCTAGGCAAGCGCTCTACCACTGAGCCACAGCCTAAGCCCCTCATTAACTCTTTAATATTAGAAAGTTCTGTTATTTGTCAAAACAAGTAGATGTCTCAAATTGAATTACAAATTTATTTTCTAACATTGGTATTACTCATAAGTTACACAACTATTTGCTTCTAATTGATTCTTAAAAATTAAATTGATTTATAGTCAGCACAATTTTGCCATAAGTGCTCTTGAAAATTATTTTTTCTTTTTAAATAGTGATACTTTAAATCAGTGGCCTTAAGTAATCATATGTTTTTCCTGTATTCAAAGAAGAGAATTTATCTTGTTTTTTTAAACATTAGAACTTACATCTTGGGCTGGAGTTGGGCTCAGAGGTAAAGCGCTCGCCTAGTATGTGTGAGGCACTGGTTTCTATCCTCAGCACCACATACAAATAAATAAAGGTATTGTGTTTTGTTTTTTTAAAAAACTTCTATCTTTAAGTTTATGTGGTATTGGATTTTTCATTAATAAAAATACAAGCAATATCACTAATTGAGACCTTAAGTAGTATTTAATCCATCTTCTTTTGTAGGTGAGAAAATTAAAGAATTAAAGAACAACCAATTAGTTGCCTATAGTTTTCTAGAAAACATTCTATAACTTAAGTATAAACTTTGTTTTTGATATGTATGTGCCTGATTTGGCAGAACCAAAGGTCTTTGTCATTACCATTTTAATAACAAATGATTGTAGTTAGGGCAAATTCATGTTTGCCAAAACTGGGCTATCAAATGCAGGACCATGTTTATTCTAATAATTAAATATATACTTATGGTGTAATTAATATTCTGTATTGTGGGAGTAGGACATTTGGAAAATATGGTTAAGAGTTTTGCTTTCTGAATATAAAGTAACACTATTCACATTCTTTTTCATTGTTATTAATAAATCTTTAGTCGTTGCAAAATAATATTTCCATCTTGAGTGATTCATCAGAGAAAAATATGTTTTACATATTGTGTAAAAGTTTCTCTTCTTTGCCTATCGCTAATTTTTGACACAGTTCACTATTCCCTCCTTTCTTAGCTTCTGCAATACCACATTCTCCCTACTTTATGCCTTCCTCACTGGCTGTTCTCTTTTAAAGGTTGCAGCACAACTTTTTGACTCAATACAGTCAAAAGTCTCTAGGTCCGAGTCAGAAGCGTTCTATCCCTGTTTTTAGTGACATATACCTATAAAATAACTTATAAAACAAGTAAATGTATTTTACTATATTTTCATTTTCTGAAAGCACTTTTTAAAATTTATTTATTTTAATTAGGTATATATGACAGCAGAATGCATTTTGATTCATTGTACACAATTGCAGCACAAATTTTCATTTCTCTAGTTGTACACGATGTAGCATCACATCACATGTGCAGTCATACATGTACCTAGGGTAATGATGTCCATCTCATGCCACCATTTTTCCTGCCCCCATGCACCCTCAAGTAAATGTATTTTAAAATACCCATGCTGTGACTACCAGGTTAAGAAATAAAACATGGGAGCTGGGACTGGGGTTCAGTGGCAGAGTGCTTGCCTAGCGCATGAGAGGCACTGGGTTCAGTCCTTAGCACCGCGTAAAAGCAAACAAATAGAATGGAGGCATTCTGTCCATCTACAACTATAGAAAGTTAAAAACAAAAAAGAAAGAAAGAAAACATGTATGTGTACTGACGATCATTCCTGCACCCTTCTTCATGGATTGTTTTCCTACTCTGCCTGCCTCAAGATAACCACAACCCCCAATATAATGACTGTTCTTTTTCTTTTCTGTTTTTCTTTTTAGTACTTTTATTATGTAGCCCTAAATGCTACTTTAATTTTTTAACTTAATATTTATTTATTTATTTATATGTGGTGCTGAGGATCAAACCCAATGCCTTGCACGTACGAGGCAAGCGCTCTACCGCTGAACCATAACCCTGGCCCCTAATTTTTTTAACCTATATTTAGAATTTTACATAAGTGGAATCATGCTGTTTTTCTTTTGTGACTTATTTCTTTCACATTAGGCATTTGTGATTCATCCATATTCATACATGGAACTATGGCTCATTCATTCTCAGTATAGTCAAATGTATATTGTCCTGCTGGATAAATGTACCAGAGTTTGTTAATCCACTTTATTACTGATAGATATTTGCGTTATTTTTAATTTGAGTTTATTGTGAATAATGCTACTATAAACATTCTTGTGTCTTCTGGACAAGAATTTGTTTCTAGAGAACATGCATCTGCAATAAATTATTGAGTCATACAGAGTGTATTTTTTTCAGTTTTACTACATAGCACCATATTTTTTTTTAAAGGATCCTACCCTATATACCTGCATTATGGGGTGTTTTAATTTTTACTATTCTGGTGTGTGTAAAATAATACCTATCGTTGTAGTTTCATTTGCATTTTCCTGATTCCAGGGAAGTTGAACTATTTTTGTTTATTTGCCATCCTCTCTTTTAATTTTGATTCTTTTGTCTGTTTTTGTGTTTGGTTTCTTATTTTAGTTTTTTCTTATTTATTGGTAGGAATTCTTCATGTATTCCAGATACCTGTCATTTGTAGATTATATATTATAGTTTCTCTGGGTTTAGGCTTACTGATTTATGCAGTTAGGTTTGTATATTATTTCCTTTATTGTTGTTCTTTTTTGGCTCTTTAACATTTATTTTTTTAGTTATAGGTTGGCACAATATCTTAATTTTATTATTTTGTTTTTATGTAGCTCTGGGGATCGAACCCAGTGCCTCACGAATGCTAGGAGAGCGCTCTACCACCGAGTCCCAGCCCCAACCCCTTTTTGGGGTCTTATTTAAGAAATTTTTTGTTATTCTGAGGCTATAAATATACATACTTATGTTCTAAAATATTTAGTATCTTAGTAACTTTGTGTTGAATTAACTTAAGCTGCAAGAATAGCACTAAGAACTCCTTCATTCAGATTCCACAATTGTTAGCATCATACCACATTTACTTTATCATCTCTCTGATTTATTTGTTTTTATTTATTTTCCCTATCCAAACCATTTGAAAGTAAGTTGCAGGCATGATGCTCTTTTCTTCTAAATAGCTATTGCTTGCTTGCTTATTTATTTATTTTTTATATATTTATTTTACTTTTTCTAATTTGTTACAGGACAGCAGAATGTATTTTCATTGCATATTTATTAAGAACAAAAACATTCTTTTCTCCTTTTGGTGGTGCTGGGGATTGAACTGAGTAGTGCTCTACCACTGAGCTACATCTCCATAATATACTTTATTATTTTGAGACAGTGTCTCCCAAAATTGACCCAAATTGGCCTCAAACTTATAATCTTCCTGTTTCAGCCTCCTGAGTCACTGGGATTACGGGCATGTGTCACCATTTCTGACTCAAAAACATTCTTACCTAAATACCGGTTATCGGGGCTGGGGTTATGTTTCAGCGATAAAGCACTTGGCTAACATGTGCAAGGCCCTGAGTTTGATCCTTGGCACCACATAAAAATAAATAAAATTACAACTAAAAAATAAATATTGAAAAAAAATACCAGTTATAAAAATGAGGAAATTAATATCTATACAGTAGTATTATCTACTACATAGTCCTTTGTAAAATTAACACTGTGTCCATATTTATGGAGTACAATGTGAAAATCCAATACACTTATGTGTAATAATCAAATCAGAATAATTAGCATTTCTTTGAGTTGAGCAAAAATTTTAATGTAGTTATGTTATTTTTATAGTGCATACTCTTAATACTAAATGGTCTTATATTTTGTCTAGTAACTCATAATTTATTTAATCATTCTCCAGTTGGAATATTAAACTAGTTTCTTTAGAATTTTGCTATTATGTGATAAACTGATTTCATAGGTGAAATGTAATCCTCTTTTAATTTAAATTGCCTTGATTGCTGTCATGGTGATACATTTCCAAATGTAAAATATGTATTTGTAATAGTCATTCAAATTGTAAACCATTTTTTAAAGGTTTGCATTATCTTCTCATAAAATAATATTATTGTTTAACAGGTTACTTTTCTAAAATGTTTCTGGTTTTGCTCATTTGAGGAGTATAAATTCATAAAAACTTTTTATAAATCATCCTTTTGTCAAAATTAAACAAATATTCCTATTAATCATATTATGCTGGGAAATGATTCAAAATTTAGTTTAGATATTTGCTTGCCAGTTTTTTTTTTAATTGATGTGTATTAAATGTTCTGTGATCGTTATGTCAAATTTTTTCCTTATTTCTCTAATACTTAATGTCTAGCATTCTGCTTCACTCCCCATAGCCATCTGTATTAGCCACTTGGCTGTGCTTGAAAACTGGCCCTCATCAGCACTTTATGGCAATTAACATTTTTCTAAAGTGCCTCAGCAGCAGCTGTGAATCAGCTTTCACAGCACTCCTCCCTCTTGTGATATAGGGCCTTGCGGAAGGTGTTTTGATGTTCTTGTGGCAGAGCGTAAAGAATAAGAGAGCTGGTGTAACTTTAAATGCCTTTTAAAGCTTCTGTGGCACATGTCATTTCTGCCTTTATTTTTTGCAGAAACATATGACATAATTACAAAGTGAATTACAAAGAAATGCATGCTTTTCCTTTTTTCTTTTCTGGTTGTGGTTATTGAACCCAGGGTGTGAATTATAAAGAAATGCATGCTTTTCCTTTTTTCTTTTCTGGTTGTGGTTATTGAACCCAGGGTGTGAATTACAAAGAAATGCATGCTTTTCCTTTTTTCTTTTCTGGTTGTGGTTATTGAACCCAGGGTTTCACACGTGCTAAGCAAACACTGTTCTACTGAACTATATCTCCAGCCCTTTTTAAAATTTTACTTTTTGAGCCAGGGTCTAAGTTGCCCAGGCTGCCCTTAAACTTTTGAACTTTCTGCCTCAGTCTCCCCATTCAATGGGATTATGGAGATGGGTCTGCAGGCTTTATTTTGAAGACTTATTAAATCTTCCTTTAATGTACAAATATATTAATGAATGAATGAATGAATCATTTTTATTGATGATCTTGAGCCTACTTGTGTCTAAGTTTAGCAAGGACAGAGATTCATATCTGCTTTGTTCAGTGATTCCTCAGCAGTATGTATGTATGTATGTATAAATCAATCAATCAATCAATCATGTTTGTTGGGTGTATTTCAGTCTCCTGTATTTTATCAGTTATTTTGTCAGTCTGTTTTTTGTACTTTATCTCTGCTGGTTCTGTCCTTGCAGATCTACATTTTCTTGAATGATGCTAAATTACATCTACATATTTAAGTTAAACAGTTCTCTAGTAAAGAGAGTGAAATTATATGAGCTTTTAACTCCTCTGGAAAATATAGCCTGAATATTTATGCTTATAAATATGTTCATCTTCTTGTCATTAAACAATCCAAAACTCTCCCTTTGACTTTTTGCAATGTATATTTTCTAAAACAATTACACCTTTTTTACTTACTCTGTGTGAATTTTATTGTAGATCCTCCTTTCCCCTTTTAAAACTAGATCCTGAGGTACTGTATAATTCACTACCTTTTCCCCCCCTATTTCTTGGGCTCTTCTCTTTTTCTTTTCTGTAGAATATTCCTCTTCCTTCTGCTGAAGTGTACTAATACTCTCAGGCTGTGTTTTGGGCTCTCTTCTGTTTTTCTCTTTGGCTCTTTTTATTAGAGCTCTGATTTGTACGGTGTTCACATCTATTTCAACACAGATGATTACAAATCTGTGTGTTTGCTTGTGATAATTACTCTGAGTTTTCCCCTTGTGAGCATTTCCATTTAAATATCTTATTACCACATCAAATTTTACATATTCCAAACCACATTCACTATTTTTCTGCAAGAGCTGACTTATTCATTGGAATTATCTCCGGTTTCTTGTTGATGATACACAGTCACTGGACTTCTTAGAGGAAAGAGAAGATCAGTATTTATTTTATCATCCGGTACACACCAAGCATTATGCTTTTCAGTTACTCTAACTGATCGTCGTGAATCCCTTGTGACTCCTTAGTCCACTTGCGGTACATTCCATTTACACCACTATATGACCCTCATCATATTAATTTCCTGTAATTCATACTTACATTTTGTAAGCCTCTCAGACAAGGATTTAATCTCATACCTCTTTATGTCATCACAATGCACCACAGATAAGAGTACATTTTAATGAGTATTTGATGACTATTCATACAGAAAAAAAAATGCTCTAAATAAGGACCAGAAATCTCAGCCTAGTCAAGACTTAATGAACAGCTAAACTATACACTTGATCATTGAACCCAGCTGAAAGTGGTTAGGCCACCCAAAATGGCAGAGGCTCTTATACCTTAAAGATCACCTGTTGAACAAATATTTATTCTGTAATATTTTTCTTTTTCTGTAATAAACTCTAATGTACTCATTTTATGTTGCTTTGGTTAGCATATTCATAGAAGGTAGTATATTTATTTTAGCTTCTCTTTCTTCCTCACTAGGTGCACCAGGTATAATCTCTTCACCATATGCAGGGGCTGCTGGATTTGCCCCAGCCATTGGATTTCCTCAAGCTACAGGTGAATCTTTTAAAGTTGATTTTGAAATAATTTTCAAATGATTTTCCAGGAACTTAGCAAGATGAAAAATGAAAATTTTGAAGAATGTAGAATAAAAGCGTTGGGCATCTGGGCGTGGCAGCACCTGCCCCATAATTCCGGCGGCTTAGGAGGCGGTGGCAAGAGGATGGCAAATTCACAGTCAATCTTAGCAATTTAGTGAGGCCCTAAGCAATTTAGCCAGACCCTGTTTCTAAATAAAATATAAAAAGGGGCTGGGGATGTGGTTAAGTGCTTAAGCACCCCTGGGTTCAATCCTCGGTACCAGGGGGAAAAAAAAAAAAAGCATTAGGCATATCAAGCACAGAAGTGACTGTATGGTACACAGCTTCCTCCTATTTATAAGTAATTTTCTCTGGCTTCAATTTGAATTTCACTCATTCCATTATATGTTCTGCATCACTTATACTTTCCATTTGCACAGGCAACTATAGGTTGGCTACATTAAATGATTTTTAATCAAATTATTACATAAAATGTATGAGCTGCTTAGGTCATTAGCAATAGGCTTATTGATTATGTGTTGAATAGACCTGAACTTTGTGTTTTCAGTTCCTTTGAAGGCACTGAATACACAGTATACACTCAGTAAATATTTTATTTAATAAATATTTACTCTTCAATTTGAGAAATCTCTTTTTACTGATGCACTTAGTGTTTTGTTTTGTTTTTTCCTTTCTGCTTTTTATTTTTTTTGCAGGGCTAGGGATTGAATCCAGGGCCTTGCATGCGCTAGGCAAGTGCTCTCTATCTCTGAACTCAATCCTCAGCCCTCGTTGAGGGACTTGGAGGATTACCATGGAAGGTTATGCATGTTATTTATTTCAAAGGATTTTTTTTTTCTCTTTAGTTAATGGAAATAATTAAGAAATGGAAGTTGATTAGTACTTTGATAATGACTCCCATTCTTTTATAAATGGTAAACAAAATGAATTTGATCACAACTTAAGGAAAAGGAAAAAATGCTGTATGGTTTTATCTCTGAAAAGAAAACACTGAAGTTGGTAATTTAGGGAAATGGCATGCCATAAAGCCAATTTTATACATCATATTTCCATATTCCAGCTAATTCATGAATGTAGCTATATTTTAAATTTATACCCTAATATTCTAAATCTGGGATTTTGAACTATTGTCTCTCTAATGGAGAGGATAGAGTTAACCAAAAAAAAAAAAAAAAGGAGTGATATGAAGTTGAGTTTTAAGTTTATCTAAGTGACTGTTCTACGTAATTTGTTGAAAACATAGTTTTTATTTATTTGAAGCTCCCCAAAGCTTAATTAATAAACATTTGGAAGCAGCAATGTGTTTTCCCTCCTTTTAGGTATTTCTTTTAGAGACGCTTTGCATATAAAATGCAGTAGTAGATATTTAGGAAAGATAAAAAGTGGTTAAAGAAAGGGTTTCTGACTTAAGACTTTTACAGTGTGGTATATAATACACACACAGTAAGCTGTACTCTTAGCTAATACATAATAGAGACAGTAGCAAACGTTGCAGTAATGAATTGGAGGGAATGGAGAAAGGGTTTTTCTGTGTGGATTTCATGAAAAAGCAATCAACCTGAGAATCTAGTTGCATAGTCAATATGGATAATGGTAGTAAAGACCTTCTTAGATTCTCAAGTGGAATAGGCTGAATGTGAAATATATTGCAATTTAATTGCACAGTTTTAATAAACTAGTGGTCAGACTGTTATAAAGAATATTGAGCTTAAAGAATCAACAAATTGGGGCTGGGGTTGTGGCTCAGTGGTGGAGCACTTGCCTAGCATGTGTGAGGCACTGGGTTCAATCCTCAGCACCACATAAAATAAAGGTATCGTGTCCAACTACAACTAAAATATATGTTTTTTAAAAATCAGCAAATTGGGCTGGGGTTATAGCTCCATAGTTGAGCATTTGCCTAGCATGCGCAAAGCTCTGGGGTTTGATTCCAGAACCACCAAAAGAAAACAACAACAACAAATTAAAGAATTAGTTCAAATATAATGTCCGTATTACAGTATTATAAAACATTCAATGATTTCAGAATATCTAGGAGAGTAGAGAGCTCTGAAACAAATTCTACAAAAGAATATTGAATTCTGTAAATCTATTATGTTAATATTTATTTAGAACTTAATAAGGTGACAAAATTTAGACTGGCATATAGAACTACCCAGCACCTCTTTGTGGCTTCTGCTGAAGGACTTTTAAAAAATACTTTCCTGATTTTATGGTAGATGTCAATGTGAAAATTGCATGCTTTTACTAGAAAGGTGCTTTTGAATATATTTATTTTGGGATAGCAGGAGTGCTTGTAGTTGCTAGACTGACCCTCTGAGAAATCTAACAACTTTTTTTTGAAGACCAGTGATTTCAGTTACTCTGTCAAGTATGGTAAAGTACTGAGTAAATGGTTTCAACAAATAAGGGACTCAGCTGCCAGACAGACTCTATGGGGCAGAAAACGGGCCTTTGATATATTCTTTATGGGTAGCTTGACACACTTTCTTCCATGTTTGCTTTTGTCTTCATTTATTTATTTCATTTATTTACAGAATTTGCTTCATAAATTTACTTCATTATATACTTTATTATATTAACTGTTTAGTTCTTCAGATAACTATAGAGTATGAAATGCTTTTTGTGTTTTTCAAAGGTCTATCAGTCCCAGCTGTTCCTGGAGCTCTTGGTCCTCTCACNTGGTTTTTAAGTTTGGTTGGCTATGCATGCTACTTGGAAATCGAAGGCAAGAGAATCACAAGTTCAAGGACAGCCTGGGCAATTTAGAAAGACCTTGTTTTAAAACAAAAATAAAAAGGGCTAAGGCTGTATCTTAGTACTTGCCTCGCATGTCTGAGGCCCTGTGTTTATACTTCCCCATCCCCCCAAAATGCTTAAGTTTGTTCATTATGAGTATATAGAGAAGCATATAAAATAATACTTTAAGCAAAATCAACTCTTTATTACATTATAATTATTTTAAAATTTTACTTAAATTATTTAGTTAAGACTTAATATTTTGTATTATCCTTTTTAAACAGCTTATCACACCACATGGGCTTTTTATTCTATTTGGTAAGTTCATTTTTATTGTTTTTAATGTTACCTATAGATATGAATTGAGTACATTTGATTCATTTAATAATATTTCTTGATTATGCCAAGTAGTGTACTTGACACTGAGGGTAGAGCAGTGAATAAGACTTAAGTAATTACAGTAAAGTTTTATAATAGGGGTGATAATGGTTGTAAATGGGTGCATAAAATAGAGAGACCTAACCTAGCCCAGGGATTCAGTAGAAATGATAGTTAAGCTGACTTAGGAAAAATGAGAATGGGTTAGCCAGGCAGAAGTGAGGAGAGTAAATGTCTTTTCAGATACTAGTAGTGGGTGAGATTTCCTAGTACATGGAAGAGAAGAAATCCTAATGAAGATTATAAGAAAGAAAGATATTGAAGCTGGGCAGATGCATAAGGACAAGATGATGAAGAGGTTTGTAGGCTATATGAAGGAGTTTGGTTCCCTATGAGGAATATGAAGGCATTAAATAGTTTTTATACAACAGAGTGTCTTAATGAGAGTCATGTTTTAAAGATCGCCTCTATACTTTCTAAAAGTTTTCCCCTCTTGCTTAACTTAAAAAGAAAGTTAAGCATGCCTGTTTATGGAGGATTAAAGTATTTATAAATTGCTTCTTTTACTGTGCTCATTATATATAGCGTAAGTACACAAGCATAGAAATATGAGAGCAACAAAATGAATAATACTTACTATTTTAAGAAGTTTTCTTAATGACAAAATCTTTTTGCATTAAAGAATTAATATGAAAGGTAGCAGAATACAACAGTTACTAATATGGCATTATGTAAAAATGTGGATGTGTAACCGATGTGATTCTGCAATCTGTATACGGGGTAAAAATGGGAGTTCATAACCCACTTGAATCTAATGTATGAAATATGATATGTCAAGAGCTTTGTAATGTTTTGAACAACCAATAATAAAAAAGAAAATTAATATGTAGTGAGGAATACAATTTAGTATGCTTTATTTTGGATAAGAAATATTTTGTTTTTCATTTTGGCTCATTATTCCAAGGATAAAACAAGCAATCTAAATAGAACTATTTCATTGTTGATGTACTTTATTAGTTACTGTACTAGTTTTTCAATCTAATCCACTAATGTTTGTTGTACTTCATCTAGAAAGTTTTTTCTACTTTTTTGTGCTTTATCTTTTTCCTGTTAAATCAGTACATCTTGTGGGGCTGGGGTTGTAGCTTAGTGGTAGAGTGTGCGCTTTGCACGTGTGAGGCACTGGGTTCAATCCTCAGCACCATATAAAAATAAATAATAAAAAAAGGTAATGTGTCTGTCTATAACTAAAAAATATATATGTTAAAAAATCAGTACAGCTTGAATTAAAAGTTATTTTAAGTGTGTTAAAAAACTGGGTTGCTACTATGATATTCTTCATTTGTAAGATTTTTTCTTAACAAGATAGAAAAGTTTGTTTCTAAATTCTTTGAGCATTGATAGGGTTTTTTTTTTAACAGCATTTTTGAGGTATAATTTACAACCATACAATTTACCTGCTTTCATTGTTTTTTTTTTAAGTAAATACATGGTTATGCAGCCATCATCACAGTCCAATTTAGAACTTTTCCTTCCTTAGAAAACCTCATACAAAAGTAAGAGAGAAAGAAAATTGTATGCTCATTTGCAGTCATTGTAAAATTTTTTAATAATGCAAATTTAGGTAATTTTCAATAATAAAATCATGGAAGGTGATAATACATCTTCATATGACTCTTTAAAAGTAAACTTACTTGGACTGGGGTTGTAGCTCAGTGGTAGAGCACTTGCCTGCCATGTGTGAGGCACTGGGTTTGATTCTCAGCCCTGCATATAAATAAAATAAAGATCCGACAACAACTAAACAAAAATATTAAAAAAAAAAAAAAAAACTTGGGCTAGGGTTGTGGCTCAGAGGTAGAATGTTTGCCTACCATGCATGAGGCACTGGGTTCGTCCTCAAGCACTATTGTTATAACTAAAAATAAATATTTAAAAAAATTATTTTTAAAAAATCACCCATACCTTGAAGAACAAATTGTGTGTGTTTAGTTTTTTAAAGAATATCTACTTCAGCCACTTGTCATTGCCAAGAAGGGCAGCAAATTTGGAATGCTTTTCTCTGTTTTAAATTTGAAAAGTACAGTTCATTTCTAGGTTTTCAGTTGCCTTTAGGTGCTTGACAAGATAACCATCTGTCCTCTGTGTCCCTTGTAGGCATTCTTTTATTGCATTGCAAAGTATGATAATGATACTCTTTTATGCATAAGCTGTAATATATTATAATACACTGGATGGAGAAAAATAAGAAAATGCTATTTATATCACAGAACTTTTTAATTTCATCTGTAGATTGAAATTCATAAAATGTAGTTTTTTCATGTTGATTTATATAAATAGATTGGTATAAATAAGAGTTTGAGGCGAGGTGCTGTGTTACACACCTGTAATATCAGCTACTTAGGAGCTGGGGTGGGAAGATCACAAGTTCAAGACCAGCCTCATAACTTAGGCCCTAAGCTATTTAGCAAGACCCCAGCTCAGAATAAAATAAACAAAAGCGTTGGATGTGTCACAGTGGTAGAGCACCCCTGGGTTCAATCCCCAGTGTGTGTGGGGGGGGGAAACGGGACTTTGAAACAGGGTGTGGCAGTGCATGCCTATAGTCTCAGCTACTCAGGAGGCTGAGGAGGAAGAATTGTTTGAGCCTCATGGGTTTCAGACCAGCTGGGGCAATGTAGCAAGACCCAGTCTCAAAAAAAATTAATTATTTTTTTCCCACATCCATATATGAATCATTTTTTCCATTCTCTGGGATGTGGAATCCACTTTGGGAAACTCCTTATTAAGAAAAAAAATGAGTGTAATGAGATGAATTAAGAGGCCATTGTGGTAGTTCTCATAGTCTCATGGGAAATGGTGATAGCTATGATGATAGTGAGGATTGTGAGAAGTGGACAAATGTAAGAGAGATTTAGGCCATAGAATCTGTGGGTGCTAGTGAGTAGTAATAGACTGGATGTAAGGGTTTAAGAAAAGGGAGATGTTAAAGGATATCTCCCATTGAGCTGGAATTGTGGCTCAGTGGTAGAGTGCCCGCCTAGTATGCATGAGGCACTGGGTTCGATCCTCATTATCACATAAAAATAAAATAAAAATATAGTGTCCACCTAAAACTAAAAAATAAATATTAAAAAGAAAGATGACTCCCAGGTATCTGACTATAGTAATTATGTGCATGATGGTACCATTTATCCACAGCTATTCAGCACTGAAAATGGGGAGAGCTAAGTGGGGATGAACGTGTTTGGAACGCATTAAATTTGAAGTGTTTATGGGACATCCAAGTGAAAAACTTGAGTAGATAAATAGATCTGGGACTTGGGTGAATATGTATGAAAGAGTAAAATTAATTAAACACTAAATAGTGTTTTTGTTTTGCTTTGTTCTAATTAGGAGTATATGGTGATGTCCATAGAGTGAAGATCATGTTTAATAAGAAAGAAAATGCCTTGGTTCAGATGGCAGATGCAAGTCAAGCTCAGCTAGGTACTAATTATTAATAATAATGTGATGATGATGATGATAATGATGACAACGATGACCTACCTTTGAATTTTCCTTCAGTATAAACAAATGTAAAGCTATTAGAAATATAATATTATAAGAGTACTTGCTGGTGGTAATATCTTCATTTTATTTGTACTTGCTTATACTTTAAGTTTTAAAGATATTTTGTCTGAATTACGAATTACTCTTTTTTTCTGAAGTTCATTTATCTATTTGATCTTTCATTAAGTTTAAACTAATAAACATGGCATTTTGTTTCATTTTATTTGGTTTTGTTTTCCTTCTAAATTAAGTTTTCTTTAACAGTTGAGTGGCTCAAAAGTTTAGGCAAACTTCCAAATGATGGTATAAGAAAGTGTCTTTCTAAGGCTATACTGTAACAAGGGCTATTAAAATATTGCTACTCAGGGGCTAGGGAATGTAGCTCAGGTAGAGCAGCTATTAGTTGCTCAGCATGCCCAAGGTCCTGGGTTCTATCCCCAGCACTACAAAAGGAAAAATAACAATAGTAAAAGAAAAACATCACTAGTCTTTATTTCTTTGCTTTAGATAAAACTAATATATTCAGTAACCATTTCATTAATATTTACTATGTTCCAGGCATTCTGAAACTTCCTAGCACTCTGCTTGGAAAGTAGTCCCTTTTTTTTTTGTTTAAAAATGCTTTCATTATAATAAAATGAGGTTATTTAATACATTTCCCTAAAATATTTTGGATTTAAAACTCTTTTAACACTTAAACTGACTATAATTTTAAATGACTAAATGATAACTTAGGACATACTACTGAGAGTCTAACTTAATACTCAAACTTCCCTTTTCTCCTGTACACTAGCAATGAACCATTTAAGTGGCCAGAGACTTTATGGAAAAGTGCTTCGTGCTACATTGTCCAAACACCAGTCAGTTCAGCTTCCTCGAGAGGGACAAGAAGACCAAGGTCTGACTAAGGATTTCAGCAATAGCCCTTTGCATCGCTTTAAAAAGCCTGGCTCTAAGAATTTCCAGAATATCTTTCCACCATCAGCCACTCTGCATCTTTCCAACATTCCGTATGTACCTAATAAGTTACTTATTTAGGTGATGATCTATAGTATGTGGTCTGGGAAAAGTAAAACAGGGAAACTATTCTAACTATATCTCCAGTCATGCTTTCCAAAAGTGATCCAATGTTTTGTAATTTTTATTTCAAATAGAAAATGAACAATTAGTTGCTGTTCGGTAATATAAGGGCATAAAAATAAATGCAAGTGGAAATATTCCATTGGAAATATTCCTGCCCTTTGTAGAAGTAACAACTTTTAAGTAACTAATATAGCAAAAGCAACTTATGTATCTAAGAATTTCCTAAAAATGAATTCTCTACTCTTTATCTACAAACTACAAAGTCATAAATACAAAGATATGTTATATATATAGATTACTTAAAAGCTATAAAAGTTATCTTCCTGTAACCACTTTAAGAAGATCTCTATTAATCAGTATTTTATTTATGTCTTCTTCAGTTATCAGCTTCTAACTCAGGGATTAACTGAGCCCATGTGTGTTTTTGTATGGTCTGTGGACAAAGAATGATTTTTATATTTTAAAATGGTTGGGAAAAAAAGAAAAAAAAAGTGATATGATAAAATTCAGATTTCCCTTTCCTTAAAGTTTGGTGTAAGTCATAAAGTAAGTTTTGGCTGTACTCATCATGGAATATCTGTGGCTACCTTTGAGCTACAGTAGCAAAGCTGAGTAGCTGCAGTAGAGATTATATGGCCCACAAAGCCTGAGATTTTTACTATCTGGCCCTTTAAGAAAAACAGGCAACTCCTGTTCTAATTCTTGAAATCGTAGACTTACAGAAATGGCAATTTTGTATATTTTAAACTAATTATCAAATGGGATAACCTTTGAAAAGAGGAGTAAAAGCTGTGGGGAGTGTATTTGTATATGTGTGTGTAAAAATTTGACCTATTTTTAAGTCCCAAGTTTTCAGTTCTGTGAATATTTCAACCAAATTGACACAGGAGCATTAAATTAGAAATCATAATCTCAAGCTTATATTTACAATAATTAACATTATAATATATTCTTATATAATTACCTACTGTGTACTACATTTAAGTTTTTTGTAGGTGGTATTGATAGGACAGAATAGGTTAAAGACTGAAGAGATAGGGTTAAAGTTCTGGGACATTATTAAGAATAAGAAGGTAGGCTAAGGGCTGGGAGTGTTCTTCAGTGGTACATTGCTTTCCTGCCATGTTCAAAGACCTAGGTTAGATCTCAAGCACCCCTGTTCCAGTGGGAGCTAAATAGGAAAGGAAAATAATTACTTTAAATAGTATTCAATGCCCACCTCTCTGCTTGTCTGATTAGGCTATGAGGAGAAACCTTTAATCTGATTTGGGCAGTGGATCAAATCTCATCCAGCTAGGAAATTGTGGAGCAGTCACTTAAGTTAAAAAAATCTACAGTGCTAGAGTACATGGATCTAAAAGTTCAATACCTCATCACTGTGGAATAGCTAAATGGACCTTTCATTGTTAGCTTTTAAAATACAACAGATTATGCAGAAGCTAGTCAACAGTTGCAGCCAGCATAGGACATGACCTTAAAAAAAGAAAGGATATTAACATATTTGAACCATCTTCCAAGTTTTGGGCAGTGCACTGGTGCTTTACATGTTGCCTCATTTCATCTCCATAACAGCCCTTTTTGGCAGGGAAGCCACAACAAACTTTTGTTTAAAAAAATAATGTAAGATTTATATAACATTACATTTTCCATTTTGGTTGCTTTTAATTGTATAGTACAGTGTTACATTCACATTAAATACATTCACATTGGGGCTGGGGTTGTGGCTCGGTGGTAGAGCACTTGCCTACCATTTGTGAAGCACTGGGTTTGATTCTCAGCACCACATATAAATAAATGAATAAAATAAAGGTCCATCAACAACTAAAAAAAATTGAAAAATACATTCACATTATTGTGCATATATAACTTTTAGCTGCAGAAATCTTCATCATCCCTAATTAAAACTATATTCACTAAGCAATAACTCCCATTTCTCCATAATCCTGGACCCTGGTAACCACTGTTCTATATTCTGTCTTTGTGAATTTCTCTATAATAACCTTTGAAGCTGTTTGCAGTGGTGCACACCTGTAATCCCAGCAGCTTGGGAGGCTGAGGCATGAGGATTGTAAATTCAAAGGCAGCTTCAGCAACTTAACAAGGCCCTGAGAAAATTATCGAGACCTTGTCTCAATGGGAGAAAAAAAAAACCAAAACAAAACAGGCTGGGGATGTGACTCAGTGGTTAAGTACCTCTCGGTTCAATCCCTGGTACCAAAAAAAGCATCTATAATAATAATCCTTGAAGTAAGGTCATCCCTTACTTCAAGGATTATTATGAAATAAATGAAAATAGTTTCATTTTGCTGACGGAACTAAGATTCAGGATAAGTAATTTTACTCAAAATTATATACCAAATGAGTGAGGAATAAAATTGGAGTTCATATCTGTCTCTGAAGAGCCAGTGTTTGCTCTAGACTATTATTGCTGGCAATCATGAGAAGATGAGGAGTCTACTTTTCATCTATTAACTCTCATGTGATAGATCACTGTATTATAATCTTGTCTACTATTGCATAACAGATCACAGAAGAATGTAACAGCTTGGCACAGAAGTAAATATTCAAATACTCATTATCTTATATTGTTACAGTGAATCAAGAATAGCAAGGTGACTTAGCTGGGTAGGTTTACTGAGATTCTTTCATAAGATTGCAGTCAAAATATTGTGGTGGAGGGGCATAGCTCATAACTATGGAGCTAATGTAGTTGACTTCAGTAGCAGAGCATGTGCTTAGCATGTGCCAAGGTCCTGGGTTTAATTTCCAGCACCAAAAGCAAAGTCTAGGCAAGGGTACAATTATTTGAAGGAGCATATCATTATTTCTGTTGTGTCCTAAAAATTACAGAGGTCATTTCTATTCAGTTATAAGAGGGAAATATTAGGGCTTGGGTTGGGGCTCAGTGGTTGAGTACTCATCTCCCATGTGTAAGGCCCTAGGTTTGATCCTTAGCACCACATAAAAATAAAATAAAGGTATCATGTCCATCTACAACTAAAAAAAAAAAATTAAAAAAAGAGAGAGCGAGGAATAACCTCCAGGGGTGTGAATATTAGAAGGCAAAAGTAATTGGGGGCCGTCTCAAAGCCTGGCTACCACAATTCTGTCAGAATTACCTTGAAAACAATTGAAGATGTAGAATCCTGGACTATAGCTGAAAGAACAGACCTAGAGAAGTAACTTTGGAAGTACTGGAATTAATTACTGGAGTCAAGTGGTGTGAAGAATAATCACTTTGATAGAATATATAGAGAGAGAAACAATTTTTTGACCTTTAAATGCCGCAGTCTGGCTGGGCACAATTCAGGAGCCACTTGTCAAAAGAAACGAACTTTACTTTTAGAACACACACACCAAACCACACAGCTCTTCAGGAAAACCTTCAGAGCCCAACTGCCACCACTGGCTTCCCACAAGCCTCTCAACCTCCAACACTCCTCCTCCTCTTGAGGCTGATTGGCTGGGTTGTGTGGGCGGAGCCAAAAAAAGTCCCCCAATGAGCATCACCAAAGAGCAGCTAGAAGTTGCTGGGGCCGCTGTGAGTCAATCATCAGCTGGCAGCTGGAAGTTTGCTGGGGCCCCTTAGGCTGTGGCTCTCAACATTTATATATATGACATTTTTTTTTTTTTTTTTACAGCAAAGATTGAGACAAAATTCCATTGTTTAAGACATGTATGTGCCATCTTGAATATTTTCCTGGATACTTCCAAATCATGTCTGTTACCTGGCTCAGTAATTCTGCTTGAAATGTAAAATACTAGAGAGAATTGATGATTACCAGAGTTAATCTGTGCTTCATTTGAGAAGTGGAGCTGATGTCGTTGACATTCTGTAATGTTTTCACAGCCCTTCTGTTACAATGGATGATTTGAAGAACCTTTTCACGGAAGCTGGATGTTCAGTGAAGGCTTTTAAATTCTTTCAGTAAGTCCTTGCTTTTACAAAATATATTATTTAACACACCATGCAAATTTCTAAGAGTCTTCTGGTGGAAGAAGGTTTGGAAACAATTAATTCTGAATACTTTCTCTATTTCTTATGCCATTTTCAGGAAAGATCGTAAAATGGCGCTCATTCAGTTGGCATCTGTAGAAGAAGCAATCCAGGCCCTCATTGAGCTTCATAATCATGATCTTGGAGAAAATCACCACCTCAGAGTTTCTTTCTCAAAATCTACAATCTGACTTTTCTGTGAATTTTTCTCCTCTAAAACTGGACCATAATTTTACTAAAACCTACAGACATAGACTGAAGTAGCTCAAGACCAATTTTGCCTCTTTCAAAAAAAAAAAACTCTTTTGAGTTTCATATTCAAGTATATTCAAAACAAGGGATGGTCCCCCCCCCCCATTTTTTCCCCTTCCAGTATATGATCGAAGGTTTGTTATTCCTTTGTACCATGGTTTGTATAAAAATAACCTTCAGGAAAAATATTTTTCAGTAATTTAATTCCCTATGTTAAATTAGATTTCAAAAGAACATGCTTTCTTTTAGTTTGGGTCCAGATCAGCCTTATACAACATCTCTAAACTCCTTTTGAGCTTTGAGAAATTTAAACATATGGACTTTTAAAATTACTTGATGTAAGTAATTTAAATCACTTGCAACCAAGTTTTTAACTTTATGATTCAGAAATTTGACCCCTGTAGGAAATTATGTTCACTTATAAATTATGTCAAATATTTGCCATATATTGATGGTTATACATATAAACACATTGAATTATATTGGAAGCAGACTTATAAATGTGCATGTTTTCTTTCAATTATTTCTTTTTTTTTCTACTGTATGACACTCCTTTGAATATGCATATCTTACCTTTTTAAGACTATCTGGAAAAAATTAAGTGTTTCAGCTGTCCCCAGGGAAATTAAGAAGAATCCAACCAGGATCTATTAATAAGTCAGAATAATTAATAATTTTATTAGAAAAATCATGTTTTAAATTTCGAAATGATACTGATTTGTCAAGTAATATAATATGATCTTGAAAATTTTTTAAAAAATAATCCTACTTATAAACTACTTTTTTATAATTGTTTTCAGGAAAAAAAGTTTACAGTCTTAAGGAAATATTCAGGTCTATCATATGGTTTGACAGATTTTTTAGAAGTTATTTTTGGTAAGGTCTTCTTTTAGAAAAAATTAATCTCAAGGGTTTTTTGTACCACTATAATCTATCTAATACTTATTCAGAATTACTGTGTATTTACTTAATTTCTTCTTATGTGCCTTATTATGTGCTTAAGATACAATAGGTTAGAGTTTTATCTAAATATCTTGAAAACTATATTGTGGGCTTGGTGAGCATTTTGTTTTTGCTTTCTCTGGTTTGGTAAGGATTTTAAAGATTTTTTGTTGTTATTTTCATTACAATTTTAAGTGGTTTTCAATAAGTAATAGTTTTTATTCAAATCTTTGGTGCTTTGGTGCAGAGATGGGGTGGGGAAGGGTGAATGGTTTTGGGAATAACTCAATACACATTTGTAGGCTTCTTTACATTGTGACTCGTAGCAGTTATTGCCAATTATCATACACCAATCTGGGGCTATAGAATGCAATCTCAGTTTCTGGATCTTTTCTAATCTTTATTGCCCATCAGAATTTGTCTCAGGATTACTTGTTCTTTTCAGTACTCAAGTGAGAACTTGCTTTTCTTTGTTAATGTAACTTCATTTCTGAATGCCCACATAGTTGGAGTATGAGAAAACAAGTTATTTCTCATACTTTCCTTCTCTTTCTGGTTGAATGTAAGAGTACATTTTAATGTTGCTTCAGTGATTGTATTATGTAAAATTGTTTCTTTTTAACAAGAAACTGCTTTATTATTCCTTCAATGCTTGATCAGATTTTTTTTAAAGCAGAATTATTCAGAGGGATTAATTTCGTCCACCCATTTACACTTTTCATAATTCTCAGAATGGTTCATCTTAACTTTTCAAAGAATATCTCAAATCATTTTGCTTTATTCCAGCCATTAATTTGAACATAGGTTGTTTTGGGGAAGCTGAAAGAGATTATAGGTTGTAACTCAACACTGAGTAACAGTTAGTTGGTAGAATATAAAGGTCATTAATTTGAGACCTTTGAAATGGCTGAATAGACAGGTATACTATCATTTATCTATTGGTTTTTTCCCCCACTTATGAAATACATTTTTACCTTAAACACCCAAGTAGGAGAGGAAGGGAAACAAATTGGAAAATCTCCCAAAATTTGTTTTTTTGTTTTTGTTTTTCCTTCTACACAAGCAACTTTCAGTGACATGTTAAATTGGATTACTTTGTTTACTTTGGGATGACTATGTAATTTATTAATTCATAATTCTCATAACATCCAGCATTAAGTGTAGCAAGTAACTGATAGCAGAAGGGAAATAATGGTGTTGAATGTAATTTTGAAGTGGGGGATGGCCTTTAAGTCTGAGAAAGAACATTTGAATCCTTTTCAGGGATTTATGTAGATATGTGTGTGTGTGTTGTTTGTGTGTATGTGTGTGTGTGTGTATAGATTCATGTATATACATACATACACTTCTAATGTATATACATATGCACATTACATACATTTTTATTTATTGAAAAAGAAAATTAACCAAATTAAGATTTGGAAAAGTGGGATATTATTTTAAAAGTGCATGTTTGAAGCCATCAGATTGTGTCTAAAATTAGCTATGGAGCACATGGATGTTGTCCATATTGAACTCTTTGCTATTAGAATTATAGAGATCTACGGTATTTGTGTTGGCATAGTTTCTGTAAAAAGACTCAAAAAAAAAATTGAGGATAGTGGAAAAACTAGATTTGTTTTTTTATTGTTTGTTTTGGCACACATTTTTTTTTTCAGTATCTTCTAAGCAGTGGTTTGTTTTCACTGTTGATCTATCATAATATCCTATTTTTAAGTTTATTCACTTTATTTTAAGGTATACTTATCACTTTTCAAGGTATATTGACTTACACAAAGTGTGTGTGTGTATATATGCACACACACGCATATATCAGGACTTTAAAAAATAGCAGTACATATTTAACAATAGCAATTTATGCCAAAACATCTTACGTTGAGATTTAAATAAATTACATAGCAGTAAAATGTGTTTCATGTAATGTACAAATAGAAAAATGATGCATTATCTTAATCTAACTTATTGGAGAAGTATCAGGATTACCTAGTAGCTCCTACAGAGAATGCCATAAATTCTTCAAGACTGAATATTACGATCATTTATTTGTAGAAATGTTTGAACTCAGTTTTTAGAGCCATAATTTTTGCCTGCCTGATTCTTGATGGGAGTGAGGTCTTCGTTGTCTCCATCTGCTATTGTGGTCATCAGTTCTCCTTCGTTTTAAGAATTAGCTCCTATGAATCTCTGTTCAGCTCCGAAACTTTGTTCAAAGTCTCCATGTCATCAGTGATGTTTATATTTGAGTGTATTGTCATGTAGATTCTCTTCTATTCCCATTAAATATTTTTGGACAAAAATGACAAATTCAAAAGCATATCTTTTCCTTCCCATTAAGTCCCTTAAAAACCCTAAGTTTGCCAAACGATCAGCCTGTTTCTTAGAAAACCTAATGTGTACTGCTATTTTTAAAACAACAACAACAAACAGGACAGCATCACTATGTGTAAAGCATTTTTCTTAGTCTTTTCTTTGTCTTGATCTTTTGTTAATGTTAACTTTTTATCTGTTAATGAACCTGCCAGACCTAAAAATACTCTTATTGTGCTAAAACATGGTTTAGATTGCACAAAACTTTAAAAGTATAACTTAGCTGTCTTTTAAAAGAGTTGTGTTGATACCTGTAAGACTATTTGCAGTCTTTTTTCAGAGCAAATTCTAACAATGGCTTAAAAAATAAAAATAACTAAATCTTAATTTGGGGGGGTTTATAAAGGGAAAAAAGCAAAACAGGACCAAAGTTTATGTGCCTTCTTCAGTAGTCTTAAATGACCTTTTCTTCTTGTTCGAGACTAAGATAGTATCAGTATTCTGGTTTTCAGGTAATATGTACTATAGAGTTTTAAAAGAATGTTGTTCCACGAACTAGTCATACAAGCAAATAATTGTAACTGTGTGAAGTCTCAGTTATACTTTTGTCTTATCACATAATCTTCATTATAGAGCATTATGCTGGTTCAAGAACAGAGCTGCTTTGTGGTAGTCACCTTAGTTTTTGCAACCTGAGGCATATGTTCCAGAGAACAGGGATATTTGTCTGGTCCAGTGACCTTGGTGATAATACTCATGATTGAAAGCTGCTTATGGCAAATTTAACTCAACACTCTCAGCAGATTATTTTTGTTGTTTTCAGTTCTTGGATCCATGTAGTAGTTGTAATAAATATTTAAATAGCTATTTTGGGGGTCATTAAAAAGAATCATACTCTGGCCTTTTTCCTTTACCATTCATTGTTACCCAGATCTTTTAAAAATTCATCCCACATCGAAAAATTACTAATTATAAAGATTGCTGACCAAGCAAAGTTTTGCATCAAAATGTCACCTCATTGCTCTGACCAAAGACTGAGTGTTCTGGTTTTAACTCCTCTGTGAAACATTTTCCCCAAGCTCCTTTCTGAAAGACCCAGTTGAGAGCGGCCTTTACTTTGTATTTTCTATTGGTGAACAGACTACTTAGAGAAAATGGGAGTTCAAATGTGAACAGATGGATTAGGATGACAAGGGTTTGATGGGCATTTTCAGTACTGTATTTAAGAAAAACAAAACAAAATAGCACAGCTAGGAGCCTCTGACATAGTCTTGTGTTTTATGTGATCTGTTCATGAAAGTCCCTTTTTTCAGTTTATAAGAATAAAATGCTGTAAATATTTGTAACAACATTTTTTTTAACCAGGCCAAAAAAGAAAAAAGGTTTTTGGGAACAAGTTAACATATAAAGTGGTTTTATATAAAAACATCAATTGTCTTGTATATTTTGATAAGCAGCAGTACCAGCTTTCATTTGTAATACAGTTTGTGGCATTGGAAGAAAAGGATTCTGTGATTGTTGAAGTGAATTATGTTATAAATGCAAAGAGAAGATAAAATATTAAAAGCATATTTTCTAACTACGTAGTGCATGGTTAATTCAAGCTTCTGTACACTACAGTATATTCCATTTTCCTTCAGTTTGTATATTTGCTATAACTTGATATTTCCAATCTCTTTTCCTAACAAATATAGCATTGTAGCATGCCTTTTAATAAATGTCATGACATCTGTACTCTCTTAAAAATTTTCTGTGTTCTTGTCTGTACTCTGGGTTTCCTCTTGTCTTACCTGTAATTCTAATGATGTCATATTGTCTTTTTTTCTCCCATAGTCATCTATCTCAACTTGTCATAGTTTGAAACTAGTAAACACATATTCAGACAATTTTAAAACTGAAAAAAATTAAAGACACTAAAATCTGCTCTTTTTTTTTTTTTTGGTGGTGCTGAGGATTGAACCCAGGGCCTTGTGCATGTGAGGTAAGCACTCTACCAACTGAGCTCTATCCTCAGCCCCTAACTACTTCTCTTTTAGTTTAGGAACAATTCTCATTTTGAGGAGTAAGGTGCTTTTCTAATATATGTATTTCCCCACCTCACCCCACTTCTCTCTGCCTGTATGTACAGTGCCAAATTATAGTTAGAGCACTATTTCCAGTTTGGTTCAATTTTTGGCTTACATATAGGATTTATATACATACACTTAGATGTGAAGCATGATCTCAGATCTCAAATCAAGAATTGGTGTCCTTTTGAATTAAAGGTTATCAGTTAACAACTGACTATAAATTGCTTTTCCTTACACAACTATTTTACTTCTTAGTTCTTTAAGGAATTTTTGATTGCGAGAATCTAAACAGTTATAATTTATTTTAATCTTTTACCCAAGGATCTCTTAGAAGTGGAAATTTACCGGAATAGAAAATTAGGTGATCACTATTGACTTTACTGGCTTACTTATAAATTCTGTTACCTCCATAAATATCACTAGAGAAATAAGTACAAACTTTAGCATAAGAGGCATTTTTATCAGGAAGATAAAATAACTATGTTCAAATGAGACTTGTCAACTAGATTTTGAGGTACTAATGTGCATAGCACAGAGCTTATAACCATCACTTAATAGTCATGCAAGTTTGAATATAAAGGACCTAAGAGAACACCTAGTTCAATTTTCTGTTAATTGCAGAATCTAAACTAGAACCCAGGTCTCCTTGGCTTTATCCAGTGCCCTCTATTGTACCCAGTTGTTGGCAGTCCTATACTACCAAATGCTACTAATGTTATGATCTTGAAGATCTGTGCCTTAGGATCTTGTGTATTCTGAAAACTTACCAAAACCAACTTAAAGATGTCAAATAAGTGGTGGGAGAGTTTCTGGTGAAGTGTAAAATGCTTACCTACTTATAAAATTTTTAACTGAAAATGTAACTATAAATTTAAGAAAACTGACTCTTTAAAAAATGTATTTCTCACAGCTCCAGATCCTACAAATCCAAAATCAAGGAGTGAGCATTTTTAATTTCTTCTAGTGCCTCTTTCCTTGGTTTGTAGATCTCTGCCTTCTCCAAGATCCATTTTATGCCTTTATGTGATTTTCCTGTGTGTCTCTGTCCTGATCTCTTGTAAGGACAATAGTCAGAATATATTAAGGCCCATCCAGATCTCATTTTAACTCCTTAAAGGCCAAGTCTCCAGTGTATTCAGATTTTGAGACACTGGGGATGAGACTTCAACATATGGATTGGGATGGGAAGGACACAAAACTGAATCAATACCCTGTTTAATAGAATATATTCAGGTCATCAGATACTGATTATGCCAACAGTTGAGCTAATGCTGGGAAAAACAGAGTTAAGGACATGGTGACTTACCTTTTAAGAATGTGTAATGTAGTGGAAATATTGATAGCTTGAATTCCTGCTTTTTGGTAAGAAGCTACAAAGTGACTCATGAAGGCTCTGTCTTCCAGCAAGCATACATCTGGCTGAAATGATCCTACAGCTAGTATGGATATAGAAATATATACCCTGTAATAATTTTTATACTTTTTGCTCTTAGAAATAAGTCATTCCAAGACAAGCAGGTGGTGTACACCTGTAATCCCAGCTACTCACCATCTCTTCTGAGGCAGGAGCGCCGCAAGTTTGACACCAGCCTCAGCAACATAGTGAAGCCATAAGCAACTGTCTCAAAAAAATAAAAATAATGTAGCTCAGTGGTAAAGCACTCCTGGGTTTAATCCCCATTACAAAAAAAAAACCCAGAGCAGTGATTATTTCTAAGACAAATGCCATTACTTGAACAGTTAAAGAAATGGATCAAGGTAATTGGGCACAAACAAACTATGCCCTTTTTTGTGATGTGTTGAGATATTGGGGATTGGGCCCTCAAATACTCCCTGTGAGCTACATCCCCAGAGCTTTTTTTATTTTGAGATAAGGTCTCAATAAAATTGCCCAGGCTGGCCTTGAACTTGTAATCTTCCTGCCTCCGCTTCCCAAATAGCTGAGATTATAGGAATGCAGTACCACACCCACCTGTGCCCAATTTTTAATGCCCCAAATTTGTTACTGTATTCTTTATGAGTTTATTCAAATAATTTATGCTAAAGTGAGAAGATTCTAATAACAGCTTTGTGGAACTACTGCTTTCTTTCAGCTATTGGGTTTTAATGTAGAATTCCTAACTCTGCTAGATAGTAAAATTAACTAAAAAAGTTAATGATTCTAATGTTTCATAAAGATGCATTTCTTCTGTCTGTATGTTTGTTCAAAGAATATAGACAAGATAACAGGAAAAACTCAGTAGTTCTGTTGGAATAAATTGTCCTGTCCTCTATTAGATTGTGTAAGCACCTGTATCTTTGTTCTGTGCCTAAGGTTATGTAGTTTACTGCTGAGTTCTTTTTTTTTTTTTTAATCTTTTTTTTTAGTTGTAGATGGACACAACATCTATCTATTTCTTTCTTTCTCTCCCTCCCTCCCCTCCCCTTCCNTCTTCTTCTTTTCTTTTCTTTTCTTCCTCCCTCCCTCCCTTCCTTCCTTCCTTCCTTCCTTCGGATTGAACCCAGTGCCTCACACATGCAAGGCAAGCACTCAATCACTGAGCTACAACCACAGCCCTACTGCTGAGTTCTTGATTGTGCGTAATACAAATGTCAAATTCTAACCTGTTAAGACATTGTGTTTAACCAAAAGAAAATTGGTATTAACTATACAAATGTTACAGTATACTTCAGGACAAAAGGCATTTTAGAAATAAAGGGATAATGGAAAACTAGTAATGTAAATGAACAATATCTGGTTAAAATGACATGTAAGAATCTCACAACTGTGATTGAACAAAGGAACTCATACACAATAATATGTAATGTATACTTTTATTTACATCAAATTCAGAAAAAGGATAGTAGTTACCTTTGAGTAGGACAATTGAGAAGGGGAGTTCTGTTGTCTGATTACTGGGTTATTAATCTTTGTACCAGTTACCCAAGAGTTTTTACTTTCTGATAAATTGAGTTTGTACACTTAGGATTTATGTATTTACATTTATGTTTTAACGGGATTTTGTGTGTGTGTGTGTGTGTGTGTGTGTGTGTGTGTGTGTGTGGTGCTAGGGATTGAACCACGCAGGGCCTTTTGCATGTGAAGCAAGTACTCTACCACTTGAGCTATATCCCCAGCCCTGTACTTTAATAGGATCTTAAGAAATGATTGGAATCGATCAAGGGACTATAAACTTATCCCCATGCTTCTTAGAGAAAAGTAAGACCCTCTTAAAAAGAACCCAAACTACCCTGGCCTGAATTTCACTGTGAAACTCCTGGATGTGTGTAAGGGTAGCGTTTCTCTGACCATGGCAAACCTATAGGAAAAACATTTCACTGGCAAAAAACACCAGCCCAAGATTCATTCTTTTCTAGGGGCCTCAAAATAACAAACTCTATACTTTTTTTTAGTATTTTGTTTTAGTTGTAGTTGGACACAATACCTTCATTTTATTTTTTTAATGTGGTAACTGAGGATTGAACCCAGCGCACCGCACATGCTAGGTGAGCGTTCTACCACTGAGCCACAACCCCAGCCCCTCAGACTCTAATTTTATCTTACCCTTTTCTTGTGTTAATTGATTCCACCTATATAATAAGAGAAATTTCCCAATATCATCTATTTGGTATCTTGAAGTACAATTTCTATAGCAAAGACAAGATAAATGTAATGTTTTGATTTTTTTTTCCTTTGTTAACTAATTATTTTGATTTCTGTCATCCCCCACTTTTGAGGGGTGGACATCAGAGATTGAATCCAAGGGCACTTAACCACTAGGCACATCTTCAGCCTTTTTTTTTTATTTTTTATTTTTTGCATTCTCCTTTTTTTTAAAGCATGTGTTGCTATGGAAAATTTTAGACATTTATAAAAGGAAAGACTAGTGTAATGAAGTTTTATTTCCATCATCCATATTCATTGGTTTATATTCTTTACCCCAATCACCTCTCACCTGGGAGAAGCAGGATATTTTTTGTAAGAAATAAAGCATCCAGCCAGGTACCACCATGGCTGGGTATAGTGGTGCTTGCCTGTAATCCCAGCATCTCTGGAAGCTGAAGGAGAAGGATTACAAATTCAAGACCAGCCTCAGCAACTTAGCAAGACATTGTCTCAAAAAAAGGACTGGGGTTGTGGATCACTGGTAAAATCCCTGTTTTCAATCCTTAGCACCAAAAAAAAAAGAAAAGAAGAAATAAGACACCCATGCAGAGAACTACATGCAGCAAGTTATCTATACCTAAGGGTTTGCCATTTTCTTTCAGTTTTTAGAGCACCTGATGGCAGAAGCCCCAAATTCTTTACCATGGGGGTCCCCACCCTCTACTCCTGAAGCAAAACCACTGAGCCCAGGTGTGTGCCACCGCCCCCAGCTGAAAATAAAATTTTTCAGCTGTTAACATAATTCTCATAAGTTGCTCAAGGACTCACTAAATTGCTAAGACTGGCCTAGAACTTGTGACCTTCCTTCCTCAACCTCCAGAGTGGCCGACACCACAGGTGTGCGACACCACACCTGGCAAAAGATGGTCACATTTTGAGGTACTAAGAACAACCAGTAGGATAACGAATAGATGATAGGGAATTTTAGCAAAATTGGCTCAGGTGCAATTATAGAGTCCTTTGTTGTGGCTTAATCCGAGTCTAAAGGCCTCAGAACCAGGGAAGCCAATGATGTAACTCAGAGGCCAAAGGCCCAAGAACTTGGGGTTTTGATGTCCAAGGGCATGAATAAAAGGTTGTCCTAGTTGTATGAGAAAGCCAATTTGCTTACCTCTGCCTTTTTGTTCTACCCAAGTGCCCACCCATACTGAAGGTGGGTCTTCACCTTTCAGCCCACAGACACACCTCAATTTCTGAGAACACGTCAGACACACCCAGAAATAATGCTTTATCAGCTGTTTCGGTTTCCTTTAATTGAGTCAGGTTGACAGCTAAAACTAATCATTACAGACTTCATCATTTAAAGTCTGAGAGGACACAATTCAGCCCATGCTATACCTTTTCCCCTTAGGAGTCCAAAACCCTTCTAAGAGAATTTTGAAGACCTTTAGAGCCAAACTCAGAAAAGCTGTTTGTCTCTTCATCTTACTGATTGGGGTCTGTGTTCTTTGTGTAGAGGAGGGGAAAATCAGAGAATTGAGACTCCAGAAATTTGTAAACAAAATTCATAAACTGTTACCATAATTCTCATTCAAAAACTAGTGAGCATGAGTTAGGAGTTTTACGTAATTCGGTACCAAAGGAACTAGTAGAAATGATAAAGCTGGGATAGAAAACTTAAAGATCTAGTGTTGCTGAAAGCTTGGTCTTTGTCCCGATGTCAATCCAATAATGAGGACCCAGTTTTGAGAAAAAGGAAAAAGGGTCCGGGTGTGGGGACGCACACCTATAATCCCAGTGGCTTGGGAGGCTGAAGCAGGAGGATTCTGAGTTTAAAACCAGCCTCAGCAATTTAACAAGCTGCTAAGCAACTCAATGAGACCCTATCTCTAAATACAAAGAAGGGTCGGGGATATGGCTCATTGGTTATGTGCCCCTGAGTTCAATCCCTGGTAGTACCAAAAGAAAAGAAAAAGTTTTATTGCTTTGCTAGCAAAGGAGAAATACTGGAGACTCCTGTCCCAGAGACTATAATTCTGCCTATCAGCAGTAACAGGGGGCTTTTAAAGAATGATTCAAAGGCTGTATTCCACGTGTTCTTTGTTGTAATTCACTTGTTAATTTACAGAGAGTCATTTCTGAGATCTTCTGATCTCTCCAGAGTCTGGATTACTTGGTTCCTATGGTGGGTGTATACTCAAAGACCTATAAATATGCCTAGGATGGAGAAGAAAGGTAATTCTGTTTCCCCCGAGATAAGGGCATAGGAGGGAGAGAAGAAGAGAAAGAAATATATCCACTTAAAAAATAAGTTGCAGTGACAGAGCAGCAAGGTCTATATTCAAAGGATAAAGTAGACCACTGTTAGACCATTTTGCATGTAATCAATGGGGAAAGGAACTCAAGAAAGATTTCTAACTTAGGTATAAAACCTGTGAGTCTGCAGCCAATTAAACCATGATATTTGGGGTTCTCTTCACTACTGAACATTTTTTAAAATGACACCCTTAATAGTTTGCTTACATTAGAGGACCTCTAACATTAGAGGACCATAAGTCACATTTCAGTTTTAGATACTTTGAATGAATAAATAAAATCCCCACTTAGGCTCACTAATACATATTTAGCCCTTCATCTTGAGTCTCCTTGAACAACTTTGCTAGCACTGGACTTTAAAGAAATGGTTCCAGGGGCTGGCGACAAAGTTCAGGGATAGAGTGCATCCCCAGCATATGCAAGGCTCTGGGTTCTATTCCCAGCACTGCAAACAAAACAAAAAACTGAAAATGATTTCCAGCATAAGGAATTCCCCCGAGCCCTCTCCCAGGAAAACTGATGAAAATTATAAAAACAACTGTCCAAAGTCTCTGGAAATAGTCCTAGGGTCAAACAGCATACAAAGAACCATTTATTCAGGAACATCTACAAAACTTTGGTAAGACAGACAAGGGTCTGTGTGTTTAACCAAGATAGCTCCCATCTGGGCCCCCAGGCAGACTGCTGCAGCCAAGAACATCCCCAAACACCATGAGGATTTTCTCCCGAGAAAGCACAACAACAGCTTTTCTCATCCTGCCTCCAACCATCTGTTATCTTACGCTAAATCCCAAGAGTGGTCAAGAGGAGGTAGGGGTTTCCTTCTTAAGCCTGGACCCCACTCGTGGAATGGAGGCTGTTCTTGGGCCTGGTTATCCAGAATATTGGGCCTCTGGTCGCTTGGCTTGTGAGGTGGTGGTTCAGTACCAACCAAAGCAAGCCCAGAGGACCGCAGCTAACAAGGACTGTTCTTAACCAAAGTAGCTAAGCTCCTCTAAACTGTTCTTGGGTTATGGGACTCATAATGGGCCTTGTCCTCAAAAGCTCTGTCTTAGCAAGATCCTAAATTAATTTAGAATATTCCCCACCCTTGATATGTGATTGTTCTCAATCACCCCCACCACACACTGTTGATATTTGATCACCTTGTTCTGCCCTCAGAAAGAATTTCTCCTACCTTTAATGTTTTCTCCACCTATCTACCACTCCCCAAACTGCTCCTTGCCTAAAAATCCCTACTTTTTCCTTTTGTATTTACAGTTGAGCCTCATCCTGCCTATTTCAATAGATTTGACACCTACTGGAATAGTCCTGAATAAAGTCTTGTTTTAGCAAGTTCAGAATAACTTTTTTCTTTTACAGCCCAGCCCCCAACCAAGAGCCCAGCTCCTAAAGCAGGAATATCACTCAGAAGTTTACTACTGTCCCCACTTCAGCTTCAGTGCCCAGTGTCAGAGACTGTGCCTCAGGTCTAATCTCAGCTCCTAATCTCTTTCAGAAGGAACTCATTTCATTGGCAACGAAGAGGGAGGTAGTTCAAGTCTAAAGGAACTCTCAAGGACAGTGGACATAAGATGGAAGGCAATATGGAAGAGAATTGTGATAGGCTAAACTGGAGATGATGCCTGATTTGTGGGAAGGAAAAGGGAATGAAATAGCGGGAAGGATCACACCTAGGGTCAGAACAAAAATCAAACACAGATCTCAAAAATAGTGCATCAGAAGATGCCAGAACTGGGCTGAAGGAATTGTAGAGCAATTTATGCTGTAGGGCACTGTTGAAAACAATAGAGCAAGCAGCTGAAAATAGTGTGGTTTAACAGCTGGGTGTGGTCAGGGAAGACCGGAAGTGAGCCCTATCGGAGTGACTAAGGGCATACCCAAAGCTGTGCCTCCAGAAGGAGCAACACTAGAGGCTGAACGTGTTGCAGGAATGGACTTCACTTCACCAATAATCCAGTCATTTATTAAATGAATAAACTTGCAAATAATAATAAGCCTGCAAAAAGGATACCAGAACCCAGAGTCACTGCGATGTATTTTCTAAAATGTCCAGTGTTCAACCAAAAATTCCAAGCTATATAGAGAAACATGACTGCATAACAGAACAGAAAAAAAAAAAAAAGAAAACCAGCAGCAAAAAGACAACAGAAATTACCTGTAAGATAGGCCATGAGATAGGAATCTAGGGATAAGGAGAATGAAAGACACTGAGTCTCAGAAGAGAAGTGCCCAGGAACTGTTGGAATACAGGAAATGCCCAGGAACCATTGGAATGCAAAACAAGCCACTCAAGAGCAACCCAGCCCTCACCCTTGGTGTCTATCCATGCCTGCAAAAAGTAACATGATATAAAGGAAATGCACAAATGCTAGAAAAACTGGAGTGGAACCCGATAACCCTGTCCTGACTCCACCTCTAATCCATCCCCTATCTTAGCCTCTATCCCTCTATAAATATTTATACCCCAGACCAAGGGATTGCTCCTCCCACCACCTCCCCTCTACCCTTGCTCCCTAGCCTGCATCCTCCTTTGAATGTGTCTGTTTTTGTCAGCTTTGGTGACCAAAAGACTTGACAAGAACAATTAGTGGAGGAAAAGTTTATTTGGGGGCTGATAGTTTCAGAGGTCTTGGTCCATGGATGGCCAGCTCCATTCCTCAGGGCTTGAGGCGGGGCAGAACACCATGGTGGAAGAGCATGGTGGAGGAAAGCATCTCAGGACAAGAAGCAGAGAGACTAAACTCAGCTCACAAAATAGAAACCCCAAAGGCACACCCACAATGACCCACCTCCTCCAGTCACAACCTACCTGCCTACAGTCTAGATTTAGTTACTCCCTGACAGGGGATTAATGCATTGATTAGGTTACGACTCTCATAACCCAATAATTTTACATCTAAACCTTCTTCCATTGTCTCAACATGTGAGCTTTTTAGATACTTTGTATCTAAACTGTGATCGTGTCTCTACTTTCCTATATAAATCTGTCTCTGACTGACATGTTAAAATTCTTTTCTCTCACATAAGTCAAGGACCCCACTTGTCCTGACTCAAGGTCCTTTTCTCCTTGAAATGAGAATAGATAATGATCAGACAATGAGTAATAGACCCCAAATAAGTTCTTACTCCTAGGTAAAGACAGCAACTTGAGGATAACTAGACACATAAATAGACCCCAACAAGGCCATTTTCAAATGTAAAGAACAGGAGTGGGCACATTCTAGCCAACTCCTTCACCTCTCAATGGAGCTGGAAAATGGAAGGTGGGGATGAACCCAAATGTATAGGAAGAATTAGAGCAAAGGCTAAAGGACAGAGCCAGTGACTTTGGTATTTTTCCAATACCTATTTAACTCAGAGTTTGACCAATGGCTTTGGTACTTTTTCAAAGTCTGTGTAACAGATTTTGATTAATGCTCATACTCCCAAAAACCATGTAAGCCCCTAATCTAGCATATCAAAATGGATTTTCCTGCTATGAGGTCCCTTCCTGCATTGCAGGAATTCTATCTCTTCTCTTCTCACTTAAATAAATCCTACTCCATTCACTCTTCCCTTCCACAATTGTCCTTGGATTTTATTCTCCAAATTTGAGAGATAGGAACCCAGAAGGAAATTGGCAAAGCAGGGAATTAAGTCTCTTCTCAAATCTCCGGTTTCATCCTCACACCTCTTCTGATGACAACCACATGTCAGGTTTATCAGAAAGGAAAAAAAAAAATTTTAAATAGCCTGTGAACATGTTCACAGAACTAAAGGAAGTCATGATGAAAGAAGTAATTGAAGAGGCAATGACGATGTTGCATCAAATAGAGAATATCAATAACAAAAGTTACAAAAATGAGCTAAATGGAAAAGTAGAGTTGAAACACAACTGAAAAAATTCAATAGAGGGGTTCAACAGATTTGAACTGATGGAAGAATGATAGAGATTAGACAAGTTGAAGAACAGAGAGAAAAAAGAATGAAGAAATATGAATAGAACCTTAGAAATGTGGAAAGCACATTAGCAAAAATTTTGAAAGTCAAAGACACGAAGTAAATTTTTTTATATTTTATTTATTTATTTTTGATCTTAAGAAGTAAATTTTTTTATTTTATTTTAAGAGAGAGAGAATTTTTTTAATATTTATTTTTTAGTTTTCAGCAGACACAACATCTTTATTTGTATGTGGTGCTGAGGATCGAACCCGGGCTGCACGTATGCCAGGCGAACGCACTACCACTTGAGCCACATCCCCAGCCCCTTAAGAAGTAAGTTTTTAAGTAGCAAGAAAAAAATGACTTGTTACTTACAAAGAATTCCAATAAAATTAACAACTGACTTGGCAAAAACTATGACGGCCAGAAGGCAGTGGGATAAAATACTCTTAAGTATCAAAAGGAGGGCTGGAGATTTGTCTCAGAGGTAGATCTTTTGCTTAGCATGTGCAAGGTCCTGGGTTTTATCCCAGGTACCAAAAGGAAAAAAAGAAAAGCCAAAGGAAATATTAACCAAGAATCCTACATATAGCAAAACTATTGTTCAAAATGAAGATGATATGGAGACTCACCCAGAAAATGAAATAATTTGATCTTGACAGACCTACCTTAGAAGAAACACTGAAGGAAACTCTTGAAGTTAAATGCGTGTGACCTCTTAGGAATACTAGGCAGCATTTCATCACTACCTTGGAGGCCATTATAAATCATAAAATCACCACCAACAAGCACAAAAATACAAAAGCACAGCACTTAGTAGGCCCCAAGAAGGACATTCATTTACAGTACAAGAGCTGAAACAAGAAGGCAGAGTGTTACCTTGTTCAAGCTCATCTGGGCACATATATGTTGGGCAACTCAAATATTTTTGCCACTGGGCACATGTCATGAAGAATGTTGATTTGTGCATTAAAACTTTTTGTAAGTAGGAAAATTTACAAGTAAGGAATTGTGAATAATTAACGTTGGGGCTGGGGATGAGGCTCAAGTGATAGCGTGCTCACCTAGCATGCATGAGGCACTGGGTTCGATTCTCAGCACCACATAAAAATAAAATAAAGATGTTGTTTCCACCTAAAACTAAAAAAATAAATATTTTTTTTAAAATAATAATAATTAATGTTGATTGTCAATATTAAATGTAAATGGATTAAATCACCCAATCAAAAGAAATGGCTTGCTAAGTAACCTGTACCTTGATTTAGACTAAAAAAAAAAAAAGTAGAATAAAAAATTTTAAAGGCAGAGCGACCTCCCTACCCCAGTTTCTAAGGGAAGCAGAAGTCTTCTCTGAGCTCTTGTCATAAAATAGGTAGTCATATATCTGGAGTAAGCATCTTTACTCTTCTGAAAACCTGAAGAAAGGAGACCTAGGGCTTACCCTTCTGATTTGAATTTATTTGCGTGCAGAATCAGAAAAACATGTATTGGCCAAACCTGAATTTGCAATAACACTGAGGTTAGGAGGAAGAGATAAGGCTAGGCAGATAGGGAAATGGGCCCCTGGGCAACTTCCTAGGCAGTAGAGCACAAATAGTAGCTTCAGGTTTTTGCTAAGAAACTTACAAAATGGTTATTTATTTATTTTTAGTTTTTGACTTTTTATTATTCAAAGAAGCTTCTGACTCTGCTTCCCTGTATTCAATCCCCAGTACTAGGGCAAAGAGAAAAATATGGCATCTAACAGTGATGATTTTTAAAATGTTAATAAGGATTACGTGAACTAAACATTGCCATATTCCTAGGAATAAAAACTGGTATAATTTTTCTGGAAAGCAACTTGGCAATATATGTCAAAAGCCGAAAATGTTTATCAGTACATTGAAATTAATGATAGAAAACTGGAAACAACTTTAAATGTCCTACAACTACTTCATCAGGCAATAAGAAGCTGAAAAATAAATTATGTGTTTATAAAGGAAAACTTAAAAGAAGCCTTTAAAAAAAAGTTGCAAAAGAATATTTCTTGTCATGAAGAAATGTTTACCAGGATGTATATAGCTAAATGAAAAAAACTGATAAAGTCAATATGCATAGTATTATGTTTAAATTTTTGGTGGTGTGTTGTATATATAGAGAGAAAATATTAAAAAAACATAGCAGAATTATTGGTTAGTGCGTGAATATTCATCTCCATCTCTAACTGCAGACCCATATTATGTTCTCCCTTGTTGGCAGAATGTACTGCAGTATGCTCTGAAAAACTGACTCTTCAATTGTGTCTTCAATTTAAGGGGTAAATTTGATTCATCCAGTCCAGATATGGTGACCCATTTCCTCCTACTAGTGATTGGTTTAGGAATAGACAAATGATATATAGGAAAGTCTGGGAAAAGAAGGAACAATCTCTCTTCAGATGAATATTAAATATTGGGATGAAGTCTAGAATGGCAGCAGCTGTGTTGAATCTTGAAGGCAGAGAAGGGAGGTGGAGTCCTGGAATCCATACTCCCTTATCCTCTGCACTGGGGACTGAACCCAGAGCTTCACACATTCTAGGCAAGTACTCTACCACTAAATTATGTCCCCAGTCCTTTTTTAATTTTTGTTTTGGGACAAAACAGGTTAAACAAGCAAGTACATAATTCTCAGGGCACACACATTGCCTTTAATTTGTCTCTTTTCCTCACATTAGCTTCAGAGACTCACCCAGAGAACTGATTTGTCCAGGCTGGCCTCGAACTTGCCATTCTCCTGCCTCAGCCTCCTCAGTTGCCACTGAGGTATACACCACCCAGCTAAGACCTGAATTCTTTTTTTTTGGGGGGGGGAGGAGTAGGAGGGGCATTACTGGGAAGCTGTAAAATAAATTATGTGTTTATAAAGGAAAACTTTATAAAAGAGGCACTTTACGAATGAGCTACGTCTCCAGCCCTTTTTAATTTTTGTTTTAATACAGGGCCTCATTAAATTGCTTAGGGCCTTGCTAAGTTGCTGAGGCTGGTCTTGAACTTGCAATCTTCCTACCTCAGTCTCCCAAGCCCCTGGGACCACTGTGCCCGGCTCATACCTGGCTTCTTGATGACTTCAGTGAAGTGCTGAATTAACCAATTTTGGAGTGACCCCTTTCTCACTCTTTTTAATGTGAGATAACAAAATGTCTCATTGTTTGAACTGTTCTGAGTTGAATTTTCCATTTCTGACAGTGAAAAGCATCCTAAATGATTCAGATATTTTTCTTTTTCTTTTCTTTTTTTTCTTCTTCTTTTTTTTTTGGTAACAGGGATTGAACTCAGGAACATTTAACTATTGAGCCACATTCCCAGCCCTTTTTAGTTTTCATTTTGAGACAGGGTCTCATTAAATTCCTTGAGGGTTTGCTAAATTGCTGAGGCTGGCCTCAAACTTATAAATCCTCCTGCCACAACCTTCCAAGCCACTAGGATTGCAGGTATGCGCCATCGCCTGTGGCTGATTCAGACATTTTTCAAGATGTTAACAGTGATTATCTCAAAATTATGAGATCACGGATTTTTGGGTGCTTTTCCACATTTTCCAGTTTTTTTCCATGTATAACTTTTTTAAGAGTTCACAAGAATTACCAAGTTCTTAAATGGAGCAATTGCGGCAATGAAATGCATAGGAGGGAGGAGTTAATAACCATAGAACCCGAAGCCTAGAAAACCCTGAATGTTCTGGGAAGAACAAATGCTTCATATTCTCTTTTACAATTTTTCAATTTGTATTTATAAGTAGCTCTGTTTTTAGGAGTCTGTCTCCTAGCCACTTAGCCTGGACTCCTTCTGGATGTTAATGCCTGACTAGATCTGTCAAAGGGTAGATCCTGGAGGCTGAGGGTGGAGCTCAATGGTAGAGTGCTTGCCTAACATATAGGAGGCCCTGGGTCTGAGCCCCAGCAACACACAAAAAAGAAAAAAAAGAAAAAGAAAAAGAAAAAAAAGGGATCCTGGTAGCAGAAACTATCTTCATGGCCTAGAATCAGGGAACCCAAGGGGATCTAAGTAGATTCCATGGCTAGGAACAGGTCCATCCAATTGGTTTGGTCTTCACTTTAGTATCAAACTTTTCTGCTGTACAGGTTAAACAAGCGAGTACATAATTCTCAGGGCACACACATTGTCTTTAATTTGTCTCTTTTTGGGACTGGGGATGTGGCTCCAGTGGTAGCGTGCTCTTCTGGCATGGGTGCGGCCCGGGTTCGATCCTCAGTGCCACATACAAAGATGTTGTGTCTACCTAAAATTAAAATGTAAATAAAATATTTTTAAAAATAAAAAAATAATAATTTGTTTCTTTTCCTCACATTAGCTTCAGAGACTCACCCAATGTGAATGGCACCAGCCAGCCCATTATTTTATCTAATGATTCTTACTATTAGATGGTAAAATCAAGACATTCAGCACCCGTTTTACCCATTGCTAGGGTTATTCCACCTTCACTCCTGCATGAACTAGTGGTTTCAAAATCTCTAATTCGAAACAGAATATCGTAAATGCTTTTAGCCAAAAGTCACTAGTACCCAGTAACAGTGGCGTAAGCAATGAAGACATTTTTATTCAAATAAAGTCTGAGGTACCAAGGCAAGACATGATGCAGTGCCACGGTATTAAGAACTAACCTGGGCCAGTGTGGTGGCGCACTTCCCCGTAATCCCAGTGGCTTGGGAGGCCAAGACAGGAAGATTGTGAGTTCAAAGCCAGCCTTGGCAAAAGCAAGGCATTAAACAACTCAGTGAGACCCTGTCTCAAAAACAAAATACAAAATAGGGCTGGGGATGTGGCTCAGTGGTTGAGTGCCCCTGGGTTCAATCCCTAGTACTAAAAAAAAAGAAGAAATAAAGAAAGAAAAAAGAAAAAGAACTAACTCTTTTAGTAAACTCATGAGCACCACATATAAATAAGTTAAATAAAATCTACAACTAAAAAAAAGAACTAACCTCCTTCCATTGAGCCATTTCCACATCCTTAGCTTTTGGCTTATCTCCTCCTGACTGCAACAGGCTGCCCAATTCCTGACATACATGCACAATCAAGGCAAGAAAGAGGAAGAGGGAACATGGACAGTTATGTCTGCTCATGTCCACAGGAAAGCATAAGATACTCCTTATGAATCTGTTAGTCAGCTTTCTGTGACTGTAACAAATGCTTGAGATAAATCAACATAAAAAGAGGAAGGGCTTATTTTGACTCACAGTTGTGGAGGGTTCAGTCGGTGACTGAGTGACCCTGTTCCTTTCTGGGCCTGTGGTGAAGCAGCACATCGTGGAGGGGAGCCCGTGGTAGAGCAAAGTTGCTCATGTCATGGTGGCCAGGAAGTGAAAAGAAACGGCAAGGGGTTGGATAGACACGATCCCCATCCAGGGCATGCTCCCCACTTATGTAAGACCTCCCACTAAGCCCCACCTCTTGTTTGGGGAGACTTCTAGGTCCAACTGGTAGCAAGTGTATTGACTGGAATTATGTGGTCACCCATCTGCAAAAGAGACCAGAAGACAAGAAGTTTTCCATCCTCTGTATCGGACATATAAAAGAGAGAAGGTGATTTGGAAAGGGTAGTAGGTCGGTCAGCTAAAAGGAACTGCCATAAGGAGTTACAGTCTGCAAAACGGACTGGAGTCCTTGCCTTGAAGTTGCTGAGCTCTGAAACCATCTACTGCCACACTCAGTCTGGACACAGGACCCAAACTGCATCTTACCGTTTAGATTAACATGACTTTGTGCTATTTCTTTGTCTTCATTAACATTACTTTTTTCAAAATTTAGACAGTCCACAGAGGGTGGAGGAGGTAATCAGGAATCATAAAGGGCTAGCCTCACACCCAGAGCCTGAGGTCTGAAAAGTCTTCACACTGAAACGTTGCTCTTCCTAAAGTCATCTTGGGGGCTGGGGATATAGCTCAGTGCTGAATGGGTCATGTGAAGCCCTGGTTCAATTCCCAGCACACAAAAAAAAAAAAATCACAAAAAACTAAAGTCATCCTTCCCATAGAGACAAATAAGCC
>NW_026000101.1:2056220-2074284 GCF_001458135.2 Marmota marmota marmota
CCTCACTCACCCAGCAAAGAGCACAAATTTAAATTAAATCGTGTGCTCCCAGCATGGAGGGGCTTTGCAGGCAGCTATCCCTTATCACCCTGCTGATGTCTTCATTCTCAGCACCATTTTTCCCCTTTAGAGAAGTTTTTCTTGACTCTTCTTTAGTCTACTTTGATAAGCATACAAGTCTCACATTTCCCCTATAAGAGTTAGTAGAAGGTTCAAGAGAACATAAACATCATGGCAAAAAAACAAAACAAAGCAATGGCAACATTCAAGAATAGATGTATTTTTAAGTGCATGTTTTGATACAATTAATATGCATTCATAATTATAATTTTCTAAAAAGTACACATTTTTAAATCTTCCTGATGTGATGTTAAAATGAGCCCTAGGCTGACAGGCTTGTCTTAAGTCCCAAAGTGTAGAAGGTGCAGCATTTTCCAAACCAACCCTGTCACCCTTGGTTCACATAGCCAGAGAGGTGGACAAGTCAGCAAATGTTTCTTGAGAGAAAAGACAAAACGGCATATGATGCCAGTTCTCTTCTTTAACCCCGAAGTCCCCAGTGTGCTTTTATAAATGTTTTCTTATGCAACTGACTCAAAGTTGTATCATCTAAACCCTTCTGGAAGCTTTTTCTGGCAAACGCTGAATATTAGGAAGAAAGAGGTTTTCACTGGAGTTTTGCAAAGGGAATTTTCCTCAACACAAGGAAAAGTGATAGCACGAGGTTTGCATGCAGCTGGGCTGGATGGGGTTGGATTTTGTTTTTCTTGGTCACCAACCTCAAAATCCTTGTCCTTTAGAGAATCATCAAGATGAGGGATTGAAAAGACATTTTAATATCTACTTGAAACATCCACAGATGTATTTGCATTACAAACATTGCAAGGAAGCACAAGGTTGGCATTTGAGCCTATATATTTCAGATTAAATGTCTTCCGAGCTTCAATTCTATATTCCAAATAAAACAAGCTCAATTAGCCTTTTTTGAAGTTAATGTTAGCCTAGTCCCAAAGTAGGGCAATAGTTTCTAAATTTAGCCCAGTGAATATTTCTTGGGCCACCCACAAATTTAGTATGGGACTGAAGAAATGTTTATACATTTGGCATTGGCATTCAGATATTCACAAAAGCAGGCAAATAAATCTGGGTGTTATCTCCTTGCCCCCCTCATTCCCTTGATGGTCTGCATTCAGTCCCTCAAAAACCCACTACAGACTCTAAACTTACTGATTCTTTATCCTCTTTCCCTTCTTTCCTTCCTGTGTTCAGGTTCTCATTTCCTACCTCCTCCGAGAATATGAGAGACTCACTTTCTCCATTATCTAGCATCCAGCTTCTAGCTGGCAACCAAATGCTGTCATTAAGAGGTGGGGCTGTAAGAAGGGATTAGGCCCTGTGGGGGCTCCTTCCTCAAAAGGCTTCCTTCTGTCACATGAGGATACAGCAAGAAGGCTCGCACCAGATGCCAGCACTTTGATCTTAGACGTTTTAGTCTCCAGAAGTGTGAGAAAATAAATTTCTGCTCCTAGTTATTTCCCAGTCTTGGGTCTTCTGTTACAGCAACAAAAAACGGACTGTCAGTCATTTGCTGTCCATTCCTGCCTGCTCCCCGCCTCCTCTGCCTGAGCCTACCAGCCTTTCAAACAAGCTCAATCTCTTCCATCTTAAAGAGGTACCCCCAATGCTCCTTTGCCCACTTCTCATCTTCCCCTCTACAAACAAACTTTCAAAGAGAGTTGTCTTATTTCTTCACCTACATTCATTAAAGTACCCCCTTTGGGTTGCTGTTTTTTACATTGGGATTATTGAACCCAGGGGTGTTTAACCACTGACCCACATCTCCAGCCCCTTTTATATTTTATTTTGAGACAGGGTCTTGCTAAGTTGCTTAGGACCTTGCTAAATTGCTGAGGCTGGCCTCAAACTTGTGATCCTCCTGCCTCAGCCCCTGGAACCACTGGGATTACAGGTAGTGCACCAGTGGGATTACAGGCAGTGCACAACCAGCTAGTCCCTACTCATAGCAACTCAAAATAAAACAAAAACCTACAGTCCCTAAAAACAGAACACGCTTACTTTGTATTTTCAGTAGAAATCGTAGCCCAGATGGCATCAAACATGGAATCCCAGCAACACCCTTTGGCTGATCAATGTGTGCTGAGCACCGCCTGGGCCTGGTAGCTTGTTTTGAATGCTTTCTTCTCCTGCCTTCTCCACATGCCCATCCGACTCACATATTGCATTTGGATTTCTGTATTTCATTTCAGAAAAAATAAGTTCTTAAAATAAAACCAAAATATTTTATATGCTGTTTCCCAATCTGAGAATCAGATCTGCGCCCTTTCACCTGCTTGGTTGAGAATCACTGAACTAAACAGTAAAACTGCAGAGAAATAATATTCCTTCCTTCTCGTAAGTGGACCATGGATCCAGCCAGTCTTTCTGCATCAGCAGCAGTGACATCGCCAGGAAGTATAGACAATTAGAATGCAAACACCGCCTTGCAATTAGAGCCTCCCAATGCCAGCTGACCTTTTTTCTCTCAGTGGAAATGTCACTGTCATGTTTCTCTTTTATTTGTGACTAAGAATGAATGTCGTCACCCACAATCTCTTTCTCCTCTGATTACCAGTCACTATATAAATAACACAATTGCAGGTAATTAAATTTCTGAAGACTGCAGGCCTATTTAAAGGGAGGCAATCCTTAGTTTAAGGAAGAGTACAGATAGTACCTAGGGAGTTCATGTACTGGGGGGAGGGTACCCAAGTATCTTTAGATTTTAAATAATTTCAAGATAATTCCTGGTTCTAGACTCAGGAAATCATTGGCCATTAATTCATTTAGCACACTTTAAAGTAGCTAAAGTACTGTGTAACTTCCTGTGGTCGCAAGGTCAAATAAGACAAGGCTCCTGAGCTCTAATTAGTGGAAGAAAGATAACTAATCAGACATGTTTTAGCATTATAGTTTATACACATGTGTGTGTGCAATCTATATAAAATATAATAGATATAATGGGCTTACAAAACACCAGAGCTCAATGGAAGGGGAAGGAGCCAGAGAAGAGTCTGGATAAGGTCTTACGATCCCCCTGCCTCAGCCTCCTGAGTCTCTGGGATTACAAGCATGCACCACTGTGTCTAATTTGGACAGGGTTTTGGACAATGTATTAGAAGATTCTAGGTGATACTGTAATGGATGATTGTAAAACCCTCAGTTTACTACCAGTGAAAGTTCATTTCTGTTGGGTTAGGCTGCCATCCTCCACGTTTTTCTCTGTACCATCTAACATACGTGCCTCCAAAGTCTCCTCAGTAGAGAAGAGAGCAGTGGGTTTTTAATTTTATTTTTATTTTTGTGGTGCTAGGGATTGAATCCAAGGTCTTTGTGCATGCCAGGCAAGTACTCTACCACTGAGCTACATTCCTCACCCCTTTTAATGTTTATTTTGAGCTGGGCATGGTGGTGCATGCCTGTAATCCCAGCAATTTGGGAGGTGGAGGCAGGAGGATCAGAAGTTCGAGGCCAGCTTTGGCAAGTTAGTGAGAGCATCTCACTTATAGGACTGGGGATGTAGCTCAGGGGTGAAATGTCCCTGGCTTCAATCTCCAGTTTCATTTTACTCTTTATTTTGAGACAGGGTCTCACTAAGTTGCCAAGACTGGCCTTGAATTTTTTTATCCTCTTGCCTCAGCTTCCAAAGTAGCTGAGGTCACAGACACGGACCACTGTGTCCAGCAGTAGTAGTTCCTTTCTCCACTTTTTAAATACCTTGTCTGAGAAGTAGCACATGTCACTTTTGCTCAAGGTTCACCAACCCCAACCTAACTTCTAGAGAGGCTGGGGAGGAGGGAAACAAGCAAATGTCTGATGAGCACCCCTCTACAGACAATAAGTTGGAATTCACCTCAAAACGGTTGGGGAGGGTGACCCAATATGCCAAGGAAGAGAAATAAGAGCTTGGGAGTCTTGGACAGCAGCAATGAAGAGATGGTGGGTAGGAGGCGAGGCAGCGGTTGGACCTCAGGGAACTGGGGTGGTGAGGACACCTAGAGCAATGCCACACCAAGAAATGAGGACTTCACCTTCTGGAACCACTACCAAGCATTGACAGAGATAGTTTTTTGTTGTGGCCCATTCTGTCCCCATTCTGACACAAGGCCCCTGTAGACCTTCAACAAGACTCATTTTGAGGTGTCCTTGATCTCTAGACACTGGCTGCCCCCGCCCCCGCCTCTCTTTATTTCTTTAAACTATATTGATTACATACGCCACAGCCATTAGAGGACATGGAAGGCTGCTGGTGTGACCAGAATTGCAGTCTCTGGCCTGATAGTAGCCCTTTCTCAGGGCCAGACAGCCATGCACCTGGCCTGGAAGCTTACCTGGGCTTCTGAGGTCACAGCTGGTCCTCAGTGACAGGAAGGGAGAGGAGTCCTTGCAGGCATGGTGTCTGTCTGAATGTCCAGATGGCCAGCAAAGCTGAAACAGAGGGAGGTGTGTTACTGGTCTGGAACTGTACCCTCTTCACAAATGACCTTGGTACGCAAGGACCAGCTCAGATCCAGCAGCCAAGCAAGCCACTCTCACTGCAGCAGAAGGTGGATTGTTCCAGAGCAAACTCCAGCTTCCTCCTCTATATTTTCAGAGCCTGGGGCAAGAGTAAACTAAGCATACCTTGTATTGAAAACTGCTCCTCTACAAATACAAGATTGAAAAATATGTGAAAACTCTGACTTTTGCATGGCTAAAAGTTGGCAGGCTATTAAAGAAGATAGAATTTAATTATCATTGCACATGTCTGGGTGTTCTTTTGAGAAGTTTGGATGGGTAAAAACATAAATTATTAACTATTACATGTGTGTTCCATAAAATTAGTTTTTCCTGTGTTCCTTACAGCAAAATTATGTTGATGCAACTAAGGATTCTCACATGATTTGTGTTCTGTTGGCAGTAATCATCTAAAAACAGAGATTGGCGAACTTTTCCAATAAAGCTCCAGGTAGGAAGAGTTTTACATTTTCTGAGCCATGTGCTTTCTGTTAAACCCATTTGCCTCTGCCACCAGGACTTGAAAACATCCACAGACAAGATGTAAACAAATGAGCAGCATCAGAACTGTAGCCCATACCTGTAATCCCAGTTATTCAGGAGGCTGAAGCAGGAGGATGACAAGTTGTAAATCAGCCTAGGCAACTTAGTGAGACCCTGTCTCAAGGTAAAAAATAAATAAAGGTTGGGGAATGTAACTCAATGGTAAAGAACCCCTGAGGTCAATCCCCAACATCACCAAAACAGAAAGAAAATAAAAGAAAAAGAAAAACAAAGGTGACTGACTAGATTTGGCTTTCAGGATTAAAAATAAAATGTGATGTACAAAATTTGCATATATTTTATAATATTGTAAATTAAAAATGATGATTGTTACCAAATATTCCTCAGCCTGTTCTAGAACATGAGTTGCAAATACTATGTAAAGATGTGAGTACCTCTAGAGCCACCAATTAGAATACAAAGAAAAAAACCAACAACAACAGCCATTCAACGCTACCAGGAACCAATATTTTATCATGCCAGAATCTGTTTCATCTGTTCTGTGTCAGAGGAGGGTTGAATAATTTAATTAAACCTATCTTTTCTTTTTTATGTATTTTTACTTTTCCACTCCCCGCCCCCCCCCCACCCCCGCCACACACACTTTGAAGCATCTCTTTCTCTCTTTCTAATGTTGGCAGTGATTCAGTGAGACACTTCCCAGGCATTTGGAAGCCATCACTTTTTGCACTTTTAATTTTGAGAATGCAGGGCAAGAGACATGGAGCAGCATCTCCTGGGCCAGGGGGGCGTTGTGATATGGGTGGATGTTTACAGTGATGGAAGATGATAAGAACAGGACCTTGAGCGACAGGGTACACATGTGATTTTTTTTTTAATAGTTTTTACTCCCACTGTGTTGCAACTTATTTATTTTAGTTGTAGTTGGACCTAATACCTTTATTTTATTTATTTATTTTTATGTGGTGCTGAGGATCGAACCCAGGGCCTCGCACGTGCCAGGTGAGTGCTCTACCTCTGAGCCCCAGCCCCAGCCCTGAGTATATGATTTTTGATAAATTAATTTTTTATGTTTATGCCAAGTCTTTATTTTTTCTTTACTTTTTTTCTATTAAAATGTGTTATTTTTATGTAAATACATTTATTTTTTAAAACTTTATTTTTTATTTATTTATTTTTTAAAGATAGAGTGAGAGAGAATTTTTTTTTAATATTTATTTTTTAGTTTTCGGCGGGCACAACATCTTTGTTTGTATGTGGTGCTGAGGACCGAACCCGGGCCGCACGCATGCCAGGCGAGCGCGGTACCGCTTGAGCCACATCCCCAGCCCCAGAGCCACAACTTATAAAAATAAATAAAACAATTTATTTTTAAAAAATATGTTTGTAATAGGCCACTCAAAAAAGCAGAGTTCAGGGTTGGGTTCCTGCTGTCACCACTTAAGAACATTCTGGGTTAGAGACATATCCTAGAGCAAGCTCTTTGAGAATCTCCGGCCTAGGGCTAGGCACAAACAGGGTCTTCCATTTTTTCTTTCTTTCTTTCTTTTTTTTTTTTTTTAGTGCTGGGGCTTGAACCCAGTGCTTCATATATGCTAGGCAAGCACTCTACCACTAAGCTACATCCCTAGCTCTAGTTTCTTCTCTATGTATCCATGACAAATAAGACACCTCCCTCCCCTAAAATTTCTTCGTATGGGGGCTGGGGTTGAGGCTCAGCAGTAAAAGCACTCAGCACTCACCTAGCATGTGTGAGGCCCTGGGTTCAATCCTCAGCACCACATATAAATAAATGAAATAAAGTTAATAAAAATAATTTTTAAAATTCTTCATGTGCAGCTATTTCAGAGAAAAGCTCTTTTCTTTTTGTCTTGTTTTCCCTCCTGGGTTCCTATTTCACTCACTGAAGACTGAAGGCCTCCTCCTTAATGGCATTTCCTGGGCAGAGCAGCTGAAAGGGTCTTTCCTTTTTCTGGGGCTCCATGGGCATTTGTTTGAGTCAGACAGGAATGATTCTGAGAAACTAGATTAACTTGGAAGGCATTGTCGTTCCTGTATGTTTGCTGAGGTTATAAATGCGCGTAATTTCAATGAGCCGTGAAATCTCCTCGCCCAGTACCTTTCCTTTCACATGCGCTGGAGAGATCATGGGAGCTATCCCGGGGTGACATTAGGTGCAGAATTGATCTCCAGAAAGCCATTTAAAGTATATTCTGGAATAATCATGTGCTCAAACAGGGAAGATGCACTGTATTGAAATTAATAATGTACAATGTAGCGGGTAGCCATTTAAGGATTTGTACTTGAATTATTCCCCCCCCCAAAAAAAAAAAAAACTTTTTTAGTGTATTTTTGGAGCTTACATATCGGGACCTGGGGGAAAAGATCCACTTGATTCCACACTGATCAGACTATCCCAGAGTGTTGTGTTCACTTTGGGGTACCCAGAATGATGTTTACATCATTTGGGTCTCTTTAGAGACCCAAAGCCAAGTCCTAGAATACCACATGGAGAAGGGGCTAAATATTTCCAACTCAAGTAAGTTATTCTTTGTAAAAATGCACCTTAGTTAAACTGGGATGGGAACGATTCTAAAGAGCCAGCAAGCTCACAGTTACTGTGAGATCTGCTGATTTGCTGCCCAGCACCCCTTTACCTGTCAGATAAAACATTACCCCAAATTTCCATCAGGAACTGCTTCTCCCCAGCTCAGTCTGAGGGTTTGAAGGAGGCTGCACCCATATGGGTTGAGCCCTGGTGGCTGTGGGTGAACTATTGGTCCTATTATGTAGTACGGTGGTATGCTTAGTTTAGCTGTGGGCCCTTGTCCCAGGGAGAGGTAGGCTCAAAGCTTTTGTGTCACTCTTTCTCTGTCCACTGGATTTGAAGCTGAGAGGATGTAAGAACCACTGCTCAGGCCATTTTATGGTCTGGAGAGGAGAACCTGGGAATGGAGTAAGCAGAGCTGGCAGGGAAGACTGGATTCTAGTGGCTTTGAGTCTCTGGTCAAGTCCAATCTGTCACTGAAACATTTGAATTGTGGGGGCCAATAAATCCCAGGTTTTCTTTCAATACTTCATTTCATGTTTTATATCACTTAAACCAAAATTCCCCTGAGCAGTGCCCAGAAGAGCGATGATGGAGAGGGATCCAGGAAAGAGGAACTTTGACAGCACCTGGCAAGAGTAGGCCTGTTTGGACAGGTGCAGGTGGCTTGATTTAAATAGCACATGACAACCTATGTTTGATGTGAGGATATAAACTTTGTAGCTTGTCATCCCAATATTGTGGCCAATATTAGCAAATTGTATTTATGAAGTAGCTACCATGATGCAAAAGAATAATTTGATTTTAAAATTACCTGTGGGTACTTAGGGTTTATTCTACAAACCTGCCAGAGAAAATCAAAGCATAAGAAGTCTTTTGAACTGGCTAATACGTGCTTCCTTTTCCATTACCCACTTTGGCACAGATTCAAAGTTTCTCACTCATATCCATTGTAAAACAAGTGTGTGAGCAAGTTGGTACAACGTGGGGCTGATCTGAGTCCTAGAGACAGTTCTGTGGGAGACAGTCACCTGGGGATATATCATCTGGGAAGCACCAAGCCTTTGAATGAACAGGAAATGAGACATGTAGGGCGATGACTAATCTCAAGCTTTTTTGCTCCAACCATGCACAGCTGAGATGCCAGCAACCCAGGACTGACAGTAACTGACTCCAATCCTTCCTTCCCTTAGTACACAGAACACTAGGTGCCCGGGAATTGGCTAGATACAGGGATAGCTAGTATATACGGCATACTCCATACCCTTGTGAAACTTACAGTCTAATGCAAAAACACACAAGAGGACCATTCAGAACAGGTAGTAAGTGCTAAATGTGACTGATGGCTCCTAGCAAAGAGAAAAAGAGGGAAGTGGGTAGAGAGTTTAGCAGGGAGCAGATCACAAAGGGTCTAGTGCGGCATGTCAGAGATGATGAAACTCAGGAGGTGGGTAAAAGGAGTCTTAGAAGGGATGTAGGATTAGGGGCTTAGCTCAATGGTATGGCACTTGCCTAGCCATGTGTCAGGTTCAATTCCCAGCACAGGATAAAATAAAGGTTGTGGGGAGCAGGGAATGCTTAGCAAAGATGTAACGGAGAGTTTATTTATCTGTTGGTTGACCCCCATCTCTATGAGAGCCCTCCCTGCCAGTTACATTGTAGGAGTGATGACTCCTCATTAATCACTCTGTGTCACTCATGTTTCTCTAATCTGCACTTGATCAAAGCTGGCCACTCAAGACCCTCTCCCAGGTCTACTCCTGGTGAAGGATAAACATGTTAAGATGGTTAAAAAAGGCGCACACCTGTAATCCCAGCAACTCAGGAGGCTGAGGCAGGAGGATCAAAAGTTTGAGGCAAGTCACAGCAATTTAGTGAGACCCTGACTCAAAATAAAGAGTAAAAAGGGCTGGTAGAGCACCCTGGGTTCAATCCCCACTACCCGCCCCCCCAAAAAGGGCCCAAAAGACCAGTCTTGATCCTGTTTTTTTATGAAGGATCTCCTACCAATCCCCTTTGGTCTGTACTGCTATAAATAAAGTAAGCTCAGGTTTTTTCTCTTTGCTAGGAGTCAGACCCGTCAAGTCTGCTCCACATGTTACTGCCCCCTGCTTTAAAAAAAAAAAAAAAGACCAGATTCTTCCAGGTATGTGGGCCTGCAATAGGAAATCTTATAGGCTACTGGTGATCATCTTTCAGCCAGGTGCAGGGGTGAAGCAGAGGAAAAAGAGGAAACCCAGGAGCTTACAGACAGATAAGAAAAAAGCAGATATAGTAGATACAATGGAAAAGTGATAGAACACAGCCCCAGTGGTGTCCCAATTCCAGACTGCAATCTGTCCTTGAGTCCTTTATTTATTTCCTTAGGTTTCATGAAAACCTCTAAAAGAAGTATTCCTGGGGCTGGGGATGTGGCTCAAGTGGTAGCGCGCTCGCCTGGCATGCGTGCGGCCCGGGTTCGATCCTCAGCACCACATACAAACAAAGATGTTGTGCCCGCCGAAAACTAAAAAATAAATATTAAAAAAAAAATCTCTCTCACTATCTCTCTGTCTCTCACTCTCTCTTAAAAAAAAAAAAAGAATTATTCCTTTTGCTTAAGTTAGTTGAAATGGGTTCCCATTCTTGCAATTGAAAGATTATTAGCAGATTCATATATTAGACAAATCACTTAAAGTAATTCCGGCTTAAGAAGGATGATTGGAATACATGTTTTCCTGTCTCTCTTTCTAGTTCTTATGCAATAACAGAAAAATATAAAAATAAGATGCAGTTACATATCAAACAAGTGAAAATTGCAAAGTACTAGCCACATAAAAACTTGTACATGAATTTTCACAGCAGAATTATTTACTAGTACCAAAAAGTTGAAGCAACCCAAGTGTTCACCAACAAATGAAATAGATAAACAAAATGTGGCCTGTTCATACAATGGAATACGTAGAGAAGTTGGCCTTGCCCAAAGAGAAAGATCTAGTCTTTGTTGTTGACTTTTGGGAGTTAATTTCTGCACTCTTGGAACATTCTGCCTGACAAGGGAGTCTGTTTGCCTTGGGGACTTGGGTCAAACCTTAAATCATATTGTTAAGACTGAAAATTAAAACCACAATGAGATGCCCCTGCACACCCATCAGCATTGCTAAAATTAAAATGACTGACACAACCAAATGTTGACAAGGATGTGGAATGGCTGAAACTCTCATGCTTCAGTCACAAAAGTAGTAGAAATAACTTTGGAAGACTGGCAGTGCTCCTAAAGTTAGCCATATGTAAATCTCATGATCCTGGCTATTTACCCAACAATACCAAAAACCAAAAAGCCCAAAATATGTACAAGAATATTCATGGCAGCTATATTTGGGGTTAAAAGTTGACAATAGTCCACACATCCATCCACAACAGAATAGGTAGGGAAATTATTGCATATTCATGCAATAGAGTATTATGGATCAAAGAAGAAAATAAACTTCAACTCGTAAAAACATGGATAACTCTACTGGACATAATGCTGAGTTTAAAAAGTCACAAACAAGAAAGTAAATAGTGTATAATTTCTTTTATGAGAAATTCAAAAGCAGGCAAAATTAATCTAAAGCAATATAGGTCAGAACTTTGATTACTATTAGGGGACTGACTGGTAAAATATATGAGGTAGCTTTCTGGGAGCATGAAATGTTATGTATCTTGGCCCAGGCGGTGGGTATATGGTATGTATATATGTAAAAATTCATAGTTGCTATATACCAAGCATTGTGGCCCAAGCCTGTAATCCCAGCAACTCAGGAGGCTGAGGCAGGAGAATCAATAGTTCCAAGACCACCCTCAGCAACTTAGAGAGTCCTTGTATCAAAATAAAAAATTTAAAAAGGTTGGGGGTATAGCTCAGTGGTAAAACACCCCTGGGCTCAATCCCCAGTACTGGAAAAAAAATTATCTTCTCCAAGATGGGTCAAAGAAATTCTAATTTTCCCTGCCTTCAGTTAGACATAAAAGCTTTCTCTAACCTGCCTTCAATAGTAAGTCACAAGACCTTCCGCATTCCAGAGGGTCCCTGCACCATACCCAGAAGGAAGGAAGGCTGAAAAACTAAGCCGACAGGTTTTGCTGGGTTTCCCCACCCGTCTTTTAATAACCATGCCTGGGCAATGAAGTCTTCGTAAAAAACCAGAAGGACTGCATTCTAAGAGCTTCTAGACAGCTGACCATGTGGCGCTCACAGGAAGGAGAACAAGACCTACCACATCCTCGACTCCATGGGGACCCTTCCAGACCTCACCATATGCATCTCTTCATCTGGCTAGTTATTTGTATCCCTTAAAATATCCTGTAAAATGAACTGCTAAATATAAGAATGGCATCTTGCTGAGTTTCTGTGAGCTTCTCTAGCTAATTTAATCAAACCTAGGAGCAGGTTATGGGAACCCCAAATTACAGTCAGTTGGGCAGAAGTTCCAGAGCCCAGACTTCCAGCTGCGTCTGAAGTGAAGTCCAGGTAGATAGTGTCAGAACTCTGAGGAGACTGGGTCCAAGCTGAATTGGGTTGGGGGACACCCAGCTAGTATCTGCAGCAGGACTGCTTGGTTGCTTGCTGGTGGGGAGAAATCCCCAACACCTTTTGGGGTCACTTAAGTGCTCTGTGTGGTGAGTGTATAACGGGAGAAACCAAGTTTTCATTTGTGTTTTCTACTTAGTAAGTTATACCTCAATTTTTTAAAAAGTTATGAAAAAAAGTTTCAGAAGAAAGCAACACTGGATGGGGGCTGGGGTTGCTCACAGATAGAGCGCTCGCCTAAGTTCATTCTGAACTTGGGTTTGATCCTCAGCACCACATTAAAAAAATAAATAAACAAATTGTGTCCATCTACAACTAAAAAAAAAATTAAAAGAAAGAAAGAAAGAAAGTAACACTGGATGTCCAAACTACTGATTCCAAATGGACGAGACACTTGGCGCACGCCTGTAAACCCAGCAGCTCAGGAGGTGGAGGCAAGAGGATTGCGAGTTCAAAACCAGCCTCAGCAATTTATCAAGGCACTAAGCAACTATACCCAGCATCACTAGAAAAAAAAAAGTCACTAGTTTTGATTTTTTTTCCCTAAGTGAATATTTTAAATGAAACTTATTGCTTACCAAATAAGATGAGAATCATGATTCAAGAGGCTCCTGAGAAGATACTGGGGCCACAGAAAGTGATCACTGCCCCAGATTTGCTGTAGCAGCTATGAGGGAGGCCATAAGCCCCTCTGCTCCCTGCTTGCACCTCTCATGTCCTGCTTTACACAACCCTGAGACCCAGAACCACTGCAGACAATCTCCACTGATTCCAGAGAAAGCAGGAGAAATATGTCCAAACTACTGATTCCAAATGGACAAGACACTTATGTAGAAATAAGAACAATGGTAAATCACACAACTGAAGAAAACCAGTTCAGAGATGGAATCGTAGAACTCAACAAATAATTGAACAATCTCTTGACAACTTAGAAGTTATCACAACTATAGAAGTAAAATAAATAAATAAAGCTTTTTTTTAAGCAGAATTCTTAGACACTGGAAGAATCATGATTGCTGATGATTGCTGATACAAAAGAATCTGTCAGATCTGAGGATATGGCTCAGTGGTAGAGTGCTTGCCTAGCATGCCCGAGGCCCTGGGGTCCATCCTCAGCAAAACACACACACATAGGAAAGAAAGGAAGAAAGGAGGAGGGAAAAGAAAGCAAGGAAAGAAAAACAAATCTTTTTACAGATGAATTGAAGAGCAGGATGGGTATAGATGAAGCTCAAATTTGTAAACAGGAAGTTCACTAAATTGAGTCAGGGTGGTTTCCCACATTCAGTAAATAAAGGCAAGAAAATGAAGTAAAAATATATATAGTAAGAGTCATGGAGGCTAGAGACAAATTGTTTTTTAAAGTTGCTTATCACAAGTCCCAGAAGGAATAAATAGAAAGATTTGAGAGAATAAAAATAACACGATAATTTTTTTAAATGTCTCTGTTCAAAGTCTCTAGTCTACATATTGAAAGGACCCAATGGGTGCTGAGCAAGAATAATGAAATACTGCAACCTCATGAAATTTCTGGATTCCTGTGATACACAAAAAAAAAAATCCCAGAAGCGGCAGGATGGAGAGACACATCTCTGGGAAAGGATTGATAACCAAATTAGCTTGCGATTCTCATCTGCAACAGTAATTTTTTTATTTTTATTTTTTTGGTACCAGGGATTGAAACAGGGGCATTTAACTACTGAGCCATATCTCCAGTCCTTTTTTATATTTTATTTACAGACAGGGTCTCGCTGAGTTACTTAGTGCCCTACTAGGTTGTTGAGACTAGACTTGCTAGGTTGTTGAGCTCACAATCCTGCTGCCTCAGCCTCCAAAGTTGCTGGGATTACAGGCCTGTGCCACCATGCCGGGCTTGCAACAGTAATTCTAGAAGACAAAGTTCTGGGAAAAATATTTTGAACCCTGGACCCCAGAATTCTGGACTCCATTAAATATCACTTCAATATTTTGAATCCAGAATTCTATACTTGGTTCATGTACAGTTTAATTACGAGGGCAAAATCAACAGGTGCAAAGATTCAGAAAGTTTACCATCCAGGAACATTTTCTGTGAGAGAAACTCAAAGATGCTCCAAACTCAAAGATGAAGGAGGAAGTGGAAAGGAAAGAGGAAGACATATGCCTCAAAATTAGTGGTGCGCAAAGGACCCAGTAGAACCTGTAGCAAGTCCACTGCAAGATAACAGAATAAAGCATTTATGTTCTGAAGCTTTGGCAAGGTCAGGGCTAGGCCTCTTCACTGTCTGCTGGCCTTCATCAGTGAAGATCTAGAATGATCAGCTTTCTCAGCTGCTGGGCTTCCTCAGCAATTGCGCTGGTCATTGCTGATTCACTTCTGCAGCCTGGCTGGTTTCTCTTCAGGGCACTGGGTAGCTGTGAGGCTCCTTAGCAGATCCTGGGTCCAGAAGTGGGCTGTCAGTGGCTTCCTTGCAGGGTGTGGAGCAAACAGACCAACAGCTGAGGCTTCCTCGAGTGAGGCTGGTGATTCTGTATGTGTGTATGTGTGTGGGGGGGACTGGGTGATAGAGCCCATTTTCACTTGGTGTGACCTCCCCATCACCAGAGGTCAGGTAAACCCTACACTAGCTGCTACCTAAATTTATCTATTGGGGTCTGAAATGTGCTCTCACAAATGTTCCCCAGGTGCTGCTGTGGAGGCTTGGAGTGTCGGAGCCCTGTACAGTGTGCCTGCCAGTGTTCCCTGAGGAGGAGGGCACCATTGTCAGAACAGGGGGCTGAGGGTGCCTGCCTGCTGTTCTGAGCTGTCCCTTCCCACTGGGATTTATTTTGCTCTTCTGAGAATGCTGGTGTTTTGGGTGGGTGCTAAGGTTTGTCACTTTGAAACTCATGTTGGACTTTAACTCCCCTTGTGAGGTGTTAGGAAGTTGGAAATTTAATCTAACTGGTGTTTCCAGGTGGGACCTTGGGGAGGTGGTTAGAATTAGAATCGAGTGGAGCCGCCATGATTGAATAAGGGTGGCTTTGTAAGAAGAGAGAGGGAGACTACCACACACACACACACACACACACACATACACACACACGTGATGTGATGCCCATGCTACTTCAGGACTCTGCCAGCAAGAAGGCCTTCACCAGATGCAGGGCCTCAACCCTGGATCAGAACCATGAGCCTAAATACATGTCTTTTCTTAATAATTTACTCACTCTATGGAATTGTGTTAAAAGGGACTAAGACAGTGGGCTACAAGTCAAATCAATTGATTGTAACACAGCCACACACTGCAGCCAAAGTCCACAAACTAATCACAGGGAAGTTGTTTTGTTTGGGTGTGTTTGTGGCGAGGGAGAGGCATGTTGGAGAAAATAGAGTAATCCTGCTCTTCCTCCGATGGCAACTGTGTCTGAGCGTTATTGAGGTCCCAGGAATGAGAAGTCTACCTTTATTACACAGAGGTGGCAGCAGGGGTATTTCTCCAGGGGGAAAGGTCCCTGTTGTCAACCTTTACAAATCTGATTTTATTCTGGGAGGGGTGGCGTGACTCCTTTCAAGGTGACCCTCTTGCTTTCCTCAGATGTTTTCTTCTAGGGATAAATGTATGTGGGGTGGGGCGGGCAGTTACAGAGGGACTGTTTCTTTCATGTTTCAAAAACACAAGGTTTTAGCCAATGTAATTCAAAAGCTTCAAACATGTGAACCATTCCTGTTAGCACCAACTTCAAGCAAGGAGTGGAACATCAGAAATACCAAGCTCATTGCAGTGGGATAGTCTCGCCACTCCCCAACACCCATGTATAAACTATGCATGATTTACAAGCCGGCCACCCGCCTGCTGTTGGGGTAAACACTGGTCAGTGCCTAGGAAAGCTTGTGGTTCCTGGCGGTCAGATAAGAGGGACTCTAAAGAATGTGATCACGAGGGGGGAACTCGCTACCTCCCTTGTCTCCAATCTTTAGGGGAGGATCAAAGCAGGGTGACCTTGGTTGTAAAGTAAAAGAATGTACTCATAAACATCTGGATAAATCACCTGTGTAGTGGGCACACAACTTATCCTACATATTACCCCTGCTTGTGGATGTAGTGCAGCCCTGTATTGTATCCTGGCCGGCCAAAGCTGCGAAGGGCAGGAGTAATAAAATGTCCACACCCTCTCCATTGAGCCCTCCAAGCTCTTTCACTGGGATCAGAACACAGTGCACTGGGGCCTTTGCAGCCCTGGGGTTGAACAGCTTCTCAAACCAGTCTCTGGAAAAGGCAGGGCATCGTTTCTAGTCAGGAGTGGGTAACAAAGCAATGGACTTCTCCAAAAGGGACCCAGGGTATTTGGTACACAGACTCCCTACCTCCTTCTCCTTTGGCCTTATTGGAATGCACCAGGAAAACTCCAAATTTTATGTTGGATGCAGACGCTGTGGGGGAAGCTATGGAGAGAGTGGACCAGTGTTCAGAAGGAAGTTCTTCTGTTTGCCTGCCTGCTCCTTCCCATGCTGCTGGCTCCCACAGCCTAACTCAGGGTTCTTCTGGAATTCCATCCACTTTTATCTTAGGAATTGTGGGGTCCTGTGAATCTGATCCCATATGGATTTGTCAGGATCCAGAATTGATTTGGAAAGTTCTATATATTAGTGCCTGCTGATCAAACGATAATAAAAAATTAGTATGTAGATTTCTTTTTCTTTTTCTTTTTTTTTTACTATTTTAACCTTTTTTTTTTTTTGTATTGAGGATTGAACCAAGGGGTGCTCAACTACTGAGCCACTCCCCAGCCCTTTTTTGTATTTTATTTAGAGACAGGGTCTCACTGAGTTGCTTAGCACCTTGCTATTTTTGAAGCTGGCTTTGAACTCAAGATTCTCCTGTCTCAGCCTCCCAAGCTGCTGGGATTACAGGCAAGCTCCACTGCATCGGCCCCAGCCCTTTTTTAATATTTTATTTAGAGACAGGGTCTCACTGAGTTGCTAAGTGCCTTGCTAAATTGTTGAGCCTGGCTTTGAATTTGCAATCCTCTTGCCACAGCTTCCTGAGCCGCTGGGATTACAGGTGTGCAACACCAGACCCAGCTATTTTAACCATTTTTAAATATACATTTCTATATCAGGTACATTCACATTGTAGTGTGACCATTCCTACTAACCATCCACAGAGCATTTTTCACCTTGCAGAACTAAAACTCTACACCCAGTAGAGCAGAGTTCCTCCTGCCCTTGACTCCCTGGCAACCAGCATTCTACTTTCTGTCTTTATGGATTTCACTACTCTAAATATCTCATATTTATAGGATCATACAGTATTTCCCTTTTGTGATTGTACTCCTTAATTTAGCAAAATGTCTTCAAGGTGCCTCCATGTTGTAGCATGAGTCAGAATTTCCTTCCCTCTTAAGGCTGAATAATATCCCATTGTAGGTAAAAACCACATTTGCTTATCTGTTCATCTATCAATGGACCTAGGTTTACTTCTATATTTTGCCTATTGTGGATGACGCTGTTATGAACATAGATGTACCAGTATCTGTTGTGAAAGAATGCTTTGATGGCATAGCAAGATGCATTAAACTAACCTGCAATATTTCTGAACCTTCGAGGACAGAGTTTGAAATAAACTGCCAATTCTACAACTATCAAAAGCTTCCTTCCTGGGCCTCCAAGAGATCTGGAAGGGGTCTCTTTGGGAGATTCTCTTGACAACAAGTACCTGTTCTAGATCTTTAAGATTGCTTCAGATATTCAGTAATTTCAATATTTTAGGTGGGATTTAAGTATTTTATCTAACCATATGAAGGTTGTCTGATGAGTAAATTAGTATAAGAAAGCTTTTTTAAAAATGAAGTTTGAAAATTGGGGCTGGGGATGTGGCTCAAGCGGTAGCGCGCTCGCCTGGCATGCATGCGGCCCGGGTTCGATACTCAGCACCACATACAAA
>NW_026000101.1:2074300-2077485 GCF_001458135.2 Marmota marmota marmota
TTTGTATGTGGTGCTGAGGATCGAACCCGGGCCGCACGCATGCCAGGCAAGCGCGCTACCGCTTGAGCCACATCCCCAGCCCCATAAAATGATTTTTTTAAAAAAATATTTATTTATTTATTTTAGTTTTAGGCGGACACAACATCTTTGTTTGTATGTGGTGCTGAGGATCGAACCCGGGCCGCACGCACGCCAGGCGAGCGCTCTACCACTTGAGCCACATCCCCAGCCCCAAAAATGATTTTTTAATGGTGTGAAAGTTAATAGTTTTTCTTGTGAGGCCAGGAAACTGATATTTGTGTGGCTGAAGAAAGGACTGATTTTAGTAAACAATGTGTAGATAGGAGCAAAATAAAATGTTTGAATTAATAAACAGTTTACTTTGCATTTTCTTCAACAATTCTTACATGGTGCTTCTGAATTAAAATTTAAGCCGGGCATGGTGGTGCACACCTGTAATCCCAGTGGTTGGGAGGTTGAGGCAGGAGGATCGATTGCAAGTTCAAAGCCAGCCTCAGCAAGTTAACAAGGCCGAAGCAAGGATGTAGCTGAGTGGTTAAGTTCAATCCCTGATACCAAACAAAAAAATTTTAAATATTATAATAAAATATGTACATTACATTAATATATACAAATAACAAATTGGAAGTGTGCATATGTATATATTTTAAGTTACACTATTTGTTTTTTAACCCTAACTCCCCCACTATAGATTATTTTTGTGAAGGACATGAGACAAGCTAATTCAATGTATTCTTCAAAGATTTCTGGTCATTGATGGCATGTTTCCTTTTTAAAAACACTGTTGCATTTAAAAAAAATTTTTTTTTTGTGTGTGTGTGTGTGTCCGAAAATAAAACAAAACTCTATTTCCTCACACTCGATACAGAATAATTGTGTGTCCAGATGCGTGCAAGCCACATCTACTTTTAATAGTTCACATACTATTAAAAGAAGAATTTTAGACCAATTAAGTTTAATTGAGCAAAGAACCAAGAATTGGGCAGCCCTCAGAACCAGAAGCGACTGAGAGCTCCAGGGCAGCCAGGGCTGGGTAACATTTATAGGAAGGAAAAGGGAAGTGAGGCGCAGGGACAGCTGGATTGGTTCCAGGTTGGTGGTTGCCTGTGTGAGCGTGGCTTGAATGGTTGGCCACCTGCAAATGACTGACACTCAGCTGTGATCAGCTGAGACTCAATTATGTGTCTCAAAAGCAAATTCCTCAATGAGGTTTTCAGTTATTTACATCTAAATTAGGCTGCAGTATCCTACGTAGTAGGACTGGCTGGTTCAGAGGCTTCTAAAACCCAAACCTTGTTCTCCAGCAGACCCCAGTTGGGTGTCCTATTATTGAATTCAATTGTGACACTAGCTACTGGAGACAGACTGCCCACTAGCCTGTGTCCCCCAACTCAGATGACAATTTCAAGCCCCAGGCTGTGACCTGTACTTCTGCCTGGCAGCTACAAATTGGGTTTCCCATGTTCCCATTATGGGGTCATTGGACTTGGTAGGTAGGATGGTTTACAGAACCCAGAAAACACTAATGTTTATTATAAAAGATATTGTGAAGAATACAGATGAATGGTCAGATGAAGAGACGCACAGGGGAAGGTATGGTCGGGAAGCAGAGCTTCCCTGTCCTCTCTGGGCATACCACCTCCCCAGCCCCTCCAACTAGTTTAGCCATCTACCCTACATTTACCAAATTTCTCTCTCTCTCTCTCTCTCTCTCTTTTTTTTTTTTTAAATTTGGGGCCGGGGTCTAGTTAAATTGCTGAGACTGGCTTGAACTTCCAATCCTCCTGCCTCAGCCTCCCAAGGTGCGGGGATTATAGGTGTGGGCCACTACACCCAGCCTACCAAATGTCCTTGTTCAAGATTTTTTGTGAAGTTTAGAGCCCGGTACACTCTATAATCCTGGGGAGCCTGAGGCAGAAGGTTTGCAAGTTCCGGCCAGCCTGTGCAACTTTTATTTTTTTATTTAAAAAAATAAAAAGGGCCAAGAGTGTAGCTCAGTGGCAAAGTACCCCTGGGTTCAATCCCCAGTACCAAGGGAAAAAAAACGTTTTATGGAGCTTAACCTTAAGCCCCTCATTCCTGAAGGTTGGAGGGGAGGGCTGAACGTTCAAACTCTTTAATCACTTGGTCTTTCTGGTGATGAGCCCCATCTTTGAGCTTTCTAGAGACCCCAAGTAAGTCATTTGTCACCTGCTCAATGGGTTTTTACACTATTAAAAGAATCAGATAAGGGTACACAGAGGACAGGAGCAAGACTGTATTTTCCTTTCTCCTTCCTTTCCCTTCCCTCCCTTCCTTCCTTCCCTGGGGACTGAACCCAGGGTGTTAAACCACTGATCCATATCTCCAACTCTTTTATATGTATGATTTTTATAAAAATTTTTATACACACACACACACACACACACACACATATATATATATATATATGTATATATATAAAATTTACTTTCAAGTTTTAGGTGGACACAATATCTTTATTTTATATTTATGTGGTGCTGAGGATTGAACCCAGTGCCTCCTGCATGCTAGATGAGCACTCTACCACTGAACCACAACCCAAGCCCCCTTTATTTTATATTTTGAGACAGGGTCTCGTTAGATTGCTTATGTTGCTGACGCTGCCCTCATACTTGCGACCCTCCTCTGGAATCACTGGGATTTTTTTTTTCATTTTATTTATTCATTTTCAATTTTTTTTAAGTTTTCACTGAATCTTTATTTATAAGTGGTGCTGAGAACTGAACCCAGTGTCTTACATATGCTGGGCAAGTGCTCTACCACTGCACTATGACCCCAGCCCCACTGGGATTGTTTTATAGGATGTTATTAAAGTAGACTTTATAGGTTGCTTCAGTGACTACTCTATGCACATTTCTGTCCCGCATCATTTGGAATTTGCTTCTTATCATCTGGAAGAGTTCCTAATATTATTTTCAGAACAGGACAAATGCTTACCCTGTCTCAGTGGCTTTGATTTCAGTGACCTTGTCTTGTCTGGCTCTAGTTCTTGGCATTTCTTCTGAGCACATCATCTCAGGAGGCTGAGCTGAATTCTCAAGCAGGGTTATCTTAACCCCATAGCCTTGAAAACTGGTCCACTTTTAAACTCCTCATTTTCATAAGATAAAGAACTAGTCTGGCTTTCTCACTGCCCCCCCCCC
>NW_026000101.1:2078314-2085701 GCF_001458135.2 Marmota marmota marmota
CCCCCGCCCCACACCTTGGCGAGAGATTTTACTCCTTTAAATTTAAGAGGTCCTATTTTTCATGGGAGTCCCCCAACTGTTTCAATCTTATTAGCATAAACTCAGGTGTTATAAAAAGGAGTCATTATGAATAACAGAAGATACTCCCACACTAAGGAAACTCCCAGGATGTTAAGAGTTCTGAGATAGGAAGCTGGGACAAACAACAAATACTGTATGCACACAGTGTATCTTTCCCCATTTCAGCAGGATCAGGAAGGAAGGAGAAAGAACTTTCAGAACTGAAGATGCCATCTTGAAACCCAAACTTGTAATTCTCTAATGAAGCATTAAAATCCAGATGTTGTGGAGGAAAGAACTCGCTACAGATTCTCTTTTAAAAGATGGTGTATTGGCCACTCTCTCCCAAAAAGAGAACAATTTTTCTCAGCAATAATCTCACTGCTCCAAGTTTACACTCGTTCAATATTGCTTTAATGTTTCTGACAAATACTTATAAGGAGATAATCTTTCATCTTGTGATTCAATGAACTTACCATTGCGTAAGAAGTACCCAATGGCAATGGTAAAGTGCCCTTGGGGTCAATCTCCAGCAACAACAACAAACAAACAGACAGACAGAAAGCTCAGTGATGCTTTTGTCCTACTTTTCAAAAAAAATTTGTTTAAAAGCCAAAAAAGCCCATAAAAATAATTCAATCTAATATAGAACATAGAACATGTTTTGTGCTAAAGTGTAATTTAAAAAGTTAAAAACATGACTCATGCAAATACAAAATTAAAACCTGAGATTCTGTTCAACTAATTAATTAATGAGGAACTCAGTAAGATAGTGACTTCAAAGAAGAACTAGTAAGATATTAAGGTTCAAAGGAAAATCTGAAGTCGAGAATGATGAAATGGATGTGCTGGTAGATTCCAAACTGGTTAACCAGCTAATATGATATGTAGGACAAAAGAAGGAGGCACTCATATTTCTTCTGGAAAACATTCATCTTCATTGTTATAGATAAGAACTTTTTGTTTTATCATCAGTTTTCTACAAGTTAACTTCTACCCTTACAGAGTAGAAACAGAATTATCAGCAGCAAGCCCGAGAAGGTGCGAGCATTTCTGAATGGCTACTAGACAGTAACCGATGCAACACCCGGAAAGGACACTCAGTAATTTCTCTTGCCCATTCTCAAGTTTTGGATAATTTTTCCTGACATCACTAATTTTAAAAAAGTAGGGGTTGGGGGTGTGGCTCAGTGGTAGAGCACTTGCCTGGCACATGTGAGGCACTGGGTTTGATCCTCAGCACTACATAAAAGCAAATAAATAAAATAAAGGTATTGTGTCCATCTACAACTAAAAAATATTTTGAAAATGTATATACCTGCATAAATATTTGAATTTATTTTACAGAGGAGTATGTGGGAGATGGAGATATAGGTTGGTTAAGAAATGTCTCAAATAAATGGCAAATTTGTTGCAATATTTCATAATTTCAAAGTTCATGGTGAGCTGAGTTTAGCAAAAAAAAAAAAAAAAAAAATGGCCTAAATAATTGCAAAACTCACACTGTCTATCTACTACTTTCCAAAGCAGGGCCCTATCTTTGTTGAACAAAAATAATTTGCAAGAAAGTCTGCTACAAAAGAGTCTAGAAGTTTATTTTTAACAATTTCTTTTTAAGGCTGCACAAGTTCAGCCCTTATATGGCTGTGTTCTCCTGTGGTTAAGATTTAAGGCAAGCTCATGGTAGAGAAAGCAAGTGTGGTTGAAGTCGTGGGTGCTCTGGCACTTGGATGGCCCCATGGGCATTACAAGCTCAAAGCCTTCACTCCGGATCATCTTTCTTTTCCTGCAGCCTGCTCTACCCCAGCTGCATCTCTTTTTGATCTCAGTGGCTTCCACCACTATCCACCCCAGTTGTCCAAACCATAAATCTAAATGACATCTGTAATTTCTCTTTCCTTCTCTTTTCTGGACATTCTACTTAAATGTCTCTTTTCCGGACATAAAATCCAGTGGACTCCATTTTCTCTACTTCTTCACTCACTTGCCAATGCAGGACTCCAAAGCATGTCAACATGTCTTTTTTTTTTTTTCTTTTTACCAGAGCTTTTCTTGTATTGCCTTAATTCCTGCAGCAGCTCTGGAGGGGACTGCCCCCAGGCCTCCCAACCCCACAGTGCAGGCACAGAAAACCTTCTTGATAGAGTGACTCCCTGTTGTTACAGTTTCTCAGCAGCCTCCTTTACTTGGCTTATGTGGATTTGTTTACAGCTGCCGTTTAATGTCTCTTTCCAGATATCCGCTCCCCACACTAAGGAGACCCCAACTCCGTTTCTTTTTCTTTTTCTGGTACCAGGGATTGAACCCAGAGGCACTTAATCATTGAGCCACATTCCTAGCCCTTTTTATATTTTGAGACAGCGTCTTGCTAAACTGTTGAGGCTGGCGTTGAACTTTCGATCCTCCTGCCTCAGCCTCCGGAGTCGCTGGGATCACAGGCGTACGCCACCATCCCTGGCACCACGACCCCATTTCTAGAACACACTGTCTGTCCCTGTCCCTTCACAGCACAGCTTTCTCGCCGCCAAGATGCCTTCCTCGTGTCCATCTCATCCAGGCGGCTTATTTCCTTCCTCCCTAACGCCCCAGGCTGGACGTCCTCGGAGCAGCGGGAACTCCTGCCTGTCCTCGGGCCATCACAGCTGGGCTCTTTAGGTCCTGTCACCTGGTCACGTCTCTATCTCTGGGTGCCTGGGCCCCGCGGCTTCCCGCCCTCTCGCCTCTCCCTTGGAGCCGCAGCAACCTCATCCCAGCCCTTCCACGTCCTGGAAGAGTCCTTTCCCGGTGCCCCACCCCCTCGCCCCTCTCCTTTGGCCTCCCGGGGCGGGGGGCGCCTCCCTTTGTCCCTGTCGTGCACGCACCGCGGACGTTTCCTCCCTAGCACAGTCTGGGGCTCCCCTTTAAATGTCTGTCCCCCTTTCCCAAAGTAAAGGCCAGAGGGCCGGACCATGTCCTGTGCCCCCGGGACCCAGGAGGTGCGCGACTGAAAACTCCGGCCAGCGTCCTCGGGCTCCCAGGATCCACGGCCTCCTGGGGACCCCGAGGCGCCCTCCGCTTTCCCCGCGCGGCGCCGGAAGCCACTGGGCCGGCCCCCTCCCCGCGGCACTCGCCGCCTTATCTCGGCGCTTCCAGGGCCGCAGAGGGAGTCGCGGGCGCGCCAGGAGGGACACGGCGGCATGGGCCGGGGGCCCTGGGGCGCGGGTCGCCCGCCTGCCTGCTTGGTGCAGCTGCTGCTGCTGCTCTGCATGGCCCGCGGCACTATTGGAGCGCCGAGCGCCCCCGGTGAGTGTGGGCGGGCTCACGTGCGGCACTGGGGCCCCCCAGCTGGGCGCCGGAGGACGCGTCCGCGTCTGGACGCTTCCCCGCCCCTGCGCCGGCCAGCGTGCAGCCGGGGCGTGGAGCGCAGGTGGCGCTTGCTCCAGCGTTTTGGAATCACGAAGGCGGAGCTGGAAGAGACACGAGGGGCGCCCCACGCCAGCTCCAGGCCGCCTGGGGAAGCGGTTTTGGAGGCGGCCTTACCGGCGCCCTAGGGAACCCGCCGCTGCCCCGGGGCGTGTGGCGAGGTGGGGGCTGGGCTCGATCGGGGAGCCGCACCCAGAGTAGGAGGGCCTGGGAGGGAGTTCCGCTGCACTGTGGGGCTTCCGGCCCTGCGGTGGCTTTTGCATGACAAATTCTTGACACCAAGCACTTGACTTTTTACTCTTTAATTTTTTCACCTTCCTGAAGAACTGGATGCTAAATTTGGTGAGGAAGTTTACTGGAAGACCGATCATTCATTCCTTGACTACAAGGTCCTTGAATAGCTTCTCCGCCCCAGATAGGAGTGTGCAGGGCTGGCCGCCTTTGAGCTCATAATCTGGAGGAGGCAGACAAGCAGGCAATTGGTGTTGTAGGTGTTGTTTTTCCTCCTCTGCAAAACGCAACACCGAGCGTGGAGGGAGTTACTGTACCAGAGAGGATTCAGACAAGTAGGGGAGGAACTGTAATGGAAGGCAGAAGGACGGGAGTGCTCTGAGAAGGGGTGGGTGGTCAGAAGATAGGAGAATCACGTCTAGTGGGGAGGGGAGCGGGGTGTGGACATCACGAATGCCCCATGAGCTGGGCCATTGAGGATTGGTAATATTGGATTTGGGAAAACGAGAAAAAGGCTAACTCTTAGCAGAGAGGGCAAACAGCTCTCCGCACATGTGTGAGTGAATTCCAGATGAGGGACAAGGGTAGGAAGCACACACAGAGGCACCCAGGATGGGGCCTGTGGTTCCCTTGGTCAGTAGCAGATAGATGGGAATGGGAATGGAAACAGACTGGATCTCACCAGGAGGCCAAGTACCTTGATTGGCAGACCTCTGCATTTGGAGTAGCTGTTCCTGGGTAGTGGGAAGCCACTGGGAGCCATTGTGGGTTTTTGTACAGGAAGTGATACGAAAAGTGTGTATAAGGACCCCCCCCCCACACACACACACATACACCTTTCCTTAATAACTACCAAACACTAAACTTGAAATGATGGGAATTTCCATGTAAGGAGACTTTGTGGCTCAGATTCCTGTCTCCTGAGTTCTCTTTGGGACATTTGCCTTCATTGGTGGGTGTTTGTCTTGATGGCTCAACTTTCTGGAGTGACTGTTTTTGTAATATCGGACCCTCTGGTGATCTTTCTTCCTTCCTTTCCGGACTTGGTCTCCCAAAGCAGTGCCCATGAAAGCTTGTAGAGACTTGGAACTCATTTCAGGATCTTCCTGTGAAGTCTCTAGCCTAGGAAATTGTCCAGCGTCCTGTTGAATTGCTAGGCTAAGATGGCTGGGTAGAGCCAGTAGGTACCCAAGGTCACCTGTAACTTTTTCTGTATGTGTGTGCTGGGGTTTGAATCTAGGCCATGCTAGGCATGTGCTCTACCCCTGAGCTACACCCCAGTCCACCTGCAACTTCGTAAAGGCTGTGGGGTGAATTCCAGGAAATGGAAAGCAGGACTGCCTGATGGAGGCTCCTCTCTTTATGAAGCAAGCCTCCCTTCCTTTTGCAGTCTTGGAGAATCTGGTTTTATGTGTGACTGGTTTTTCAATAGTGGACAATATGGGGGAGAAAGCCTGGGGGCTTAGAGCTCACTGAGGCAGTTGTTAGGGTTTCTGGCCTGGCAGTTCTGAGGATGGAATCCATAGTAATGACAGCAGGAGCACTGGATGTGGGTGAGAAAGAGGGAGTGGCACTGGAAGAAGATGACACTAAGGTTTTGGGACTGGGTGACTTGGGTCTGTGGTTCTGTGGGAGGAGAAAAAAGACTGGGAAGAGAGATGATTGTTTTGAACATCCTAAATTTGGGGTGCTAATATGGATTTTGGACAGATGAAATCAATAGGGAGTCACAACTGGCCACTAGGTAGGTGCAAGTGGCATGCATAAGCTTGAAGGTCATTTGAAGCCTTGAGGTTGACCAGATTAAGAAGACCCTGGACAGGTTCTTGGGGAAGACCAAGTTTAGATGTGGATGTAAGGAGAGGAGAAGGAGCGGCAGCCAAGGTGGGTCGGGGTAGGTAAGGAGGACAGGACTCGCAGAGTATGGAGGAAACCAGAGCCGGGGAAGCCAAGGGCTGCAGACTCAGGAAGGGCTTTGGATTTGAGAGTCTGGTCAGCAGCAACCCAGAGCTAGCAGAGCAGAGCGGGTGAGAACCAGATGCAGAGGCACTAGAGTGAGGGCAGAGACTGCGGCTACAGGGCACTCTTCAAAAAAGGAAAAGGAAAAGGAGGGCACCATTTGATTGGGCTGGCCAGGTCAGGGTGGAGTAAAGCCAACTTAAGCATATTTTACACAGAGGAATTATTCAGTAGAGAGGGAGAGAAGTTGAAAATGCAGAAATCAATGAGATATTTAATGAAGACCAAGGAAAGCTGGACTCTAAGCAGGAGAGGTTTCTCTCTGGAAGGGGAAGGAAGGAGGAGGAGAATGGAAGAGAACTGCTGTTTCCTTCTCCTGAAACCATCTCCTCAGTGCTGTTCATATTTCAAAACCAGCCCAGTTGTCCTGGCTTCCGGGAGGCCCACCAGAGTTACCACTTCTCTCTGCCACAGCAGAGATCCCATGCCAGGCCTTGGGACCTTGATTAGGCTAAGAGCCTTGGGGGTCGGGCTTGTGGCTTGAGCTGGGAATGTGACTGGAAATAAAGATCACTCCAAGGAGTTCTCGTTCTCATGCAAAGAAAGCCTCTTCATGTAAAAGCTATTGATTCAGCGCTTGCTGTAGAAGGGAGTCAGCCAGGACACTTGCGTTTGGCGAAGTCTCAAAACCAGGCAAGGGGGCGGGAGAGTTTAAGAGACTTGAGGGAGGGCAGCAGGTGTGTCCAGCCTGGGGCGGCTGGAGGCTGCTGACTGGCAGCAGATATCCTGTGTGACTGTGAGGGGGACTTATTTGGCTTTCTCTGGTTGGTCCTAAGTTAGAAATGGGGGCAAAGATTACGGAAGCTGGCTATTATTGAGTAAGTCCATTTCGGGCGATTGCAACAGAGGTTGAGGTTTGAGTTCCTGGATGGATGGCTGCCGTGGGGGCCTGAGTTCTATTTTTATGTATGTCTGGCCATGGTCCATTTGTCTGTTCAGTCCCTCACATGAGCTGAATTACATTTAATTGGTATGGAGGATGTTTGGGGGATGGGGCTAGGCTGTGAGGAAAGTTTAAGAAACATAGTTGGGAAAGCAGTAGGGTGTTGGTGGTTGGGTGGGGATCCAGGCCCCAGAGGAATCCAGAGGTTAGGAATGGGTGAGGAGGGGTGGAACCAGTCTGTCCTGTTTCTTAACCTTTCTCTGGCATTGCTCTGAGTCTGGGAGTGGCTCTGGGACTTGTTGGGTCAGGCCTGGCTGGGGAAGGCCAGAGAGGACAGGCAGAGGCCTTGAGGAGCACGGGGGAGCAAAGGTAGACAGGGTCAGGGAAGTTGTCCTCTCTGTCTGAGGTGCCCCCTGTCCTCACTAATCATTCTTTCACTGGCTTGGTCTTCGCTCCTTCTCCGTGAATTACAGCAGCATATTTACTCCTCAGAGTGGAGGTGAGGGCACAGGAGGACAAATGGAGAGAGTGAATGGTTTTGGAGTGATTCAAAGTTGCTTTAAATAAGGGAGCAAGATCAGAATTGATGAAGCTCCCTACTGTGGCCCGTGTTCCACCTCCAGGGACCTGGCCCTGGGCACATCTTCATCTTCTTTTTCAAATCTAAAACTGAGCTCCTTAGTGTCTGTGTGTCGGCAGCTCAAGGTAGCAGAGTCCTCTGTTGGACTCAGCCCTGCAGAGGGGAAAGGGAAATGAGAAGCAGGGATTTTTTTTTTTTTTTTTTTTTTTTAG
>NW_026000101.1:2088619-2107347 GCF_001458135.2 Marmota marmota marmota
TGAACCTTTATTTTATTCATTTATTTATATGTGGTGCTGAGGGTTGAACCCAGGGCCTCACACGTGCTAGGTGAGTGCTCTACCGCTGAGCCACAACCCCAGTCCCCGAATTCTGTATTTTTAACAAGCCTCTCTTTTCAGGGTGACTGGCCATCTTGGTTTGTACTCAGACGAGGGGTTCCTAGGACACAGGACTTAGTATTAAAATGGGATGAATTGGTCACTCTTATCTCCTGGTGATTCTTAACTGAGCTTGAAGGTGTTGAACAAGGAACTCTGATGTGTGGTCAGAAGCAGTCCCCACAGTCTGTCCTTGGGTGGGAGTTGTGCTCCCTTCCTCTTTATTCAGTATAAAGTTTCTTTCTTCAGGAGACCATTTGGTCTCTCAAATCACCAGAATTCAGAGGACTATTCTACAAGGCCTTGCAAACTAGGGTCCTCCTGGCTGGATAATTAGCTTCACCTCCATCCCCACCCCAGCACTTTCTGTTCTACAGGTGGTCTGAGAAGCCTTCAGTTGTCTCGTCCTTTGTGCTGCTGTGGGGAACAAACATTTATTGAGCTTCATTCTGCGCTGTCAAATGGATACACGAAACTGTGTTTATCCATTCACATATTTTGTATCCTGGTTGAGGCAACTGTTTCATGGTTGTATACATTGTCAAACTCATTGAACTGTACACTTAAGCCAGGGTCCCTTTTCTTGTAGGTGTATAATGTACCAATAAAGTTATTTTAAAATGTAACTTTCTGTATTTTTTTATCATTGTGGTAAAACAGACATACCATGGTACCATTTACCATCTCAGAGGGTGCAACCGAGCGGCATCAAGTACATTCACTTTGTCGTGCAGCTGCCACCACCATCCATCCCTAGAACTTTTTCATCATACCAAACTGAAACTCCACACCCAAGATTTGAGGTTTTTAATAGGATTGCATTCTATCTACCCATTAAATTGGAGTGAATATTCATCATTGTGTGGTGGAGCACAACTGAAGATTTTGACTTGACCCAGTATATTATTAGTCTGTTTCAGTTGCTATTATGAAATACCTGAAGTGAGATACTTAGTAAAGAAGGGAAAGAAAGAAGGAAAGAAAAAAGAAGAAAAGAAGGAAGAAGTTTTATTTAATCTACAGTTTTAGAGGCCAGAAGGCTAAGAATGGGTGGCCCCTTTGGTTTTCCTCCAGTGAGGGCCTGATGGGAGCTGGCATCATGGTGTAAGCACCACTCGAGGGAGAGATCACTTGGCAAGACAGGAAACCACAGGGTGGAGTCGGCCTGACTTGCTCTTTTTAACTCCCATCTCTTGTGGAAAGTAAATGGGGTATCACGAGAACTAATTAATCCCTTGGGAGGGTGATGTTCCAAATGACCCAATTATTTCCCCCGATGCCCAACCTGTCAGAGGTTCCATGGCCTCTCACATTGCCACACTAGGGACCAGGCTTCCAACACAGGAACCCCTGGAGGACAACCTTAGACAGTATCCAAACCATAGCACCCAAGAACCATTATTTAAAAAGAATTTCCAAAATTTTGGTTGTATTATGTGATTACAAATTGGTAGTGTCTATGAGTTTTATGTATTTTATTTCCCCTTCTTTCTTTTTGATTTTTTTCCATGTCATCAGATGGGTAATGTGCTAATATGTCAAGGTTTCTCCCCTTATTTTAAAGTATAAAGACAAGGGGCTGGTGATATAGAGTGCTTGTCTTGCATGCCCAAGGCCCTAGGTTTGATCCCTGCCCACCAAAAAAAAAAAAAAAAGTCAAAGCTAAAGTATAAAGACACATTAATAGTTATTTTTTTTTTTTTAGTTTTTTTGGCGGACACAACATCTTTGTTTGTATGTGGTGCTGAGGATTGAACCCGGGCTGCACGCATGCCCCGAGAGCGCGCTACCGCTTGAGCCACATCCCCAGCCCATAAAGACACATTAAACTAGAATTTTCTGGAGTATATAAGTTTTATAGCAGGTATTAAACATTTCATTTTTGGATATCTTCTCTATCCTGAAAGTGATTTGAGAGAATGTTTTGTAGTTTTCCAAGTAGTTTCGTTTAGGGGATACTGGAATTATGTTTTGTAGCTTTATTATTTACTATTCTGTGGTGGGAAGATAATACCTTTAATTTTTTTTTTTTTACTTTTTGGAAATTAGTTGCATTTTTTTCCTGGTCTGAGATATATTTTGTAAATATTCCATGGTTAATTTGGTATTAGTAATGATTAATTTGTTATTAGTTAGTAATGATTAATTTGTTTAATTTTTATGTTATCATTCATTAAAAAAGAAGAAGAAGAAGAAGAAGAAGAAGAAGAAGAAGAAAAACAGGACGCAGAATATTTAGAAATCTCCTAGTGTCTGTTGGTTTGTGCCTGGAGCAGCCTGAGGGCTGGCCTGTATTGCCTGGTTAATAATGGGGCCAAGACACAGATAAAATTCCATGCTGGACTCTTCCTTAACTGGGCCACTTCTGAAATTACAGAGACACTGAGCTGAAACAGTATCCCCCATGGCCTCAGGTAGAAATTCTTGTTTGATCTTAGGCCATATATCACCATCTGGTAAATCTGGATGTTTTAGGAGTTTTAGCCTCAAACATTTCTGCTGTTTATCTAAGTAATTGGGGTGTGGTTATCCTGTGAGGAAATGGCTGTTATCTCCCTGACATCTTAAACACATTCCTTTTTTCTTTTTTTTGCCCCTAAAAGGAAAATGGATAGAGTAACAGGCAGCTGTGTTCCTCTCCCCTCTGTTTACTTTTTGAGTTGTAGCAAGTTGGATTTCAGATCCCTTTAGCCAGCCAGTCAATAAAAATACAGTGAGTGTCTATGCTGGGCCATAATAAGGTTTGGACAAAGGTCATAATTGCTGTCTTTGAGTGGCTCATATAAAACCAAACTGGGAAGACAGAGCTGGGATCAGATATGACAAGAAATTAACGTGATTGATTTGGGAATGTGCAGGTGTTAGGTCAGCACAGAGGACGAGACACTCCCTTTTTCTTACAAATGGAGGAATAGGGGAGACTGAGACAGAATGAGATCCTCAGGCTGGGTCTTGAAATTGGAGTAGGTGCCAGCTAGGTGTACAGGGAGGCAGGCATTCTAGGTGAAGGATTGTCAGGACCGTGGCATGGAAATCGGACAGTAGATGGTCTGTTAGGAAAGATTGGCCTCTTCTGCCCAGAGAGTACCACATGTTTGGGATTTGTGAACCATGGAGGCAGGAAATGTCTGTCAGGAGTTAGGTGAATGAGAGTGGTGATTGACACATGGAGGAATCTGCCCGGTATTCATGGGCAATAAGTTGCCCTTGAAGGTCTTTAAAGATGAGATTAGATCTATCCTGTTTATTTTGGAATTCAATCCTTGGTTCCCACCAGGTGCAGTGGCTCATGCCTATATTCCTAGAGATTTGGGAGACTGAGGCAGGAGGACTGAAAGTTTGAAACCAACCTAAGCAATATAGGGAGAGTCTAAGCAACTTATGGAGACCCTGTCTCAAGATGATAATAATAATAATAATAATAATAATAATAATAATAAAGGACTGGGATGTAGTTCAGTAGTAAAGCTCCGCTGTGTTCAATCCCCAGTACCAGAGCGGGAGAGAGAGGGAGAAAATTTGCTATCTTAAAATATATTAACTAAATGTATCCCACCTTGAGCTTTCCTTTTTTTGAAATGTACAAATTATGATTCAGGTGTTGATGTCTGTGCCACTTGCCACGAACATGCTACTTGCCAGCAAAGAGAAGGGAAGAAGATCTGCATTTGTAACTATGGCTTTGTGGGCAATGGGATGACTACCTGTGTTGGTAAGTTCTGACTGGTGGGTTAGATTGAATCATTTAATCAAGAAATAGGATTCTCTAGTGTAAAAGAGTTGATGTCCTTGGGGGGAAAACATTTTGTTCACATGTTTTTATGATGTGAAATTTTATCTATTATAATAGATCTTTGTTTTAGTGTTTGGTCTGTCCTTTTTCTAATGTTTTCCAGGAAGTATCCCTCCTGTTAGAGGTCATTGAACTTGACTCTGGAAACTTGACTCTTGACTCTCTGACCCAACAGAAATTTGAAATCTGTTTTAAGTTTTGAGTTAATTTAACAACTCAAGTGAATATTGCATTTCTAGATTTCTGTATTTTTAAAAAATATATAAATATTTATGTTAATACCATGGGGAAAAACAAACCATAATTTCCTATTGTGCTTTTTTGGTTAATTAGCAAAATAGTTAACTTGGTTTTGGTCTTATGTCTATCAAAATCCATCCTCTGAAATTTTTGTAGATGTGACCCTTTGGGGGACTTGGATGACTTGAATACAAAGTCTTTCAGATTGGAAGCATCTGAAATTATTTTTTTGCCTTGTGGCTTCCATAAGAAGCCACAACAGATGGACGATATCCAGATTTAAGTCCAATTCAGAGAGAGTTTCACAACAGTATTGTAATAGTAAATGTGACAATAATCACCTAGTTTCCTCTCTGCAACCTTGTCACATGCAGTAAAAATATTGATAATTTTGCCATGCAATTGTAGATAGACAATGTATTCAGCCTTGTGATATCTTTGTGTGTGTGTGTGTGTGTGTATGTGTGTTTCATTTTTAAAGAAAAATAACAATCAGTCCTGCATTGAAAAAGTCATATTTCAAAAGCTGTGGTGCTATGCTGCTGGTCTCAGCTATTGGGAAGGCTGAAAGGAGCTGTCAGTTACCCATCATCACCCTCCTGCACCCTGAAGTTGCATCTTCTTTGACCCTTGCTTTTTAGGGTTCTACCCATGCAAGGTGTGGCTGCTTGGCAGTCTGGGGCTCCTGAAGGAATTTATCCTACTAACCTTCTTCACTCTGCAGACCCCTTGCTAGCAGAGACATGCAAAAATCAGAAATTTTTGTACTTGGAGTTGAGGAGCATGGATGAGCTTTCCTGCCCCCTTCTCTAGATGAATTCTCTCTCTTAAGGAGGCTGGCTGTACTCTCAATGTCCCTTTACTTTTAAACAATAGACACTTTTCTTAATGGAAGGAGGGGGCCTCATTAATGTATGTGGTACCTGTTCCCTAACACTGAATGCTGCACATCATAGTACTTGGTCAGCAGTTACAGGTGAGGTTATACATGTGTCAAAAGCACTATACTATGGTATTTAGCCAAGGGACTTCAGAATTCTGGAATCCTTTACCAACCCAGTGTCACCAAAACAGTGACATAGGACAAGAATCTCCTGTTTTATGAACAGCTGGACTTTTATCTGAAAGCACTGTGTACCTTTTTGATCCTTGGGCCAAACATCTCTAGTTTTACTAGCACTAGTTTTACCTGTGAATTGTGTTCCAGATTTCATTAAATTTTAAAATGGTAACACAAGAAAAAGTTAAAGAACCCAGATCTCTTGGAGGGCATTTTTGAGTTAGCAAGAATTGAATGCAAGTTGTGAGAGATTATGAAACAGATTCAAGAGAACCCATAGTGAAATCAAACACTAAAGAACAAAAAGCCAAACTACTAGTTTATGTTCAAGTTGATGAGCTCCCCCCTCCAAACAAACAAACAAATGAAAACCTAGCTGGACAGAACAGCTCTAAAAGGAACACAAGAAATTGGTTCCAGGAGTTCGCTTTGAAGATAGAGGCTGGAGCAGAGTTGACAAACTATGGCCACGAGCCACATCTGACCTGCTGCTTGTTTTTGTAAATAGAATTTTATTGGAACACAGCATTGCTTATTAGTTTATCTATTTTTTATATCTGCTTCGGAGCTCTACAAGCATGGGTGAGTAGATGTAATAGAGATTGCGATAAAGTTTGCTGACCCCTGGGCGAGAAGACAGAGGTGGGATGGAGATTTACTTTCATTTTATTCTTTCAATTTTTAAATTGTTTAATGAAAAACTCACAGGGCAGGCATCTGTGACCTCACAGGCATCCACATTCCAGCCCCTCCTCACTGACGTTACTCACAGTCCCTATTAGCATGAGCTGTTCCTGACACAATCTTAGCCCTGTTCCGGGATGAGGTTTCAGTGCTGATACCATTGTGTTTCCTGGCAGCTCAGATGTTAAAAAATTTCCATTTCAATCATTGGATATAATATTTTTCTCCTGTGGCTTTCATGAAAAACCAAGAGAATGGCTGAGCTGAAAAAAATGGGATTCTGCTGGGTTTGTTTCCCCAAGCTGATGACATAACGACACCAACAGCGATAATCTTGTTGTTATTATGCTGAGAGTTGAACCTAGCATGCTAAGCACATGTGCATGCTAAGCACATGCTCTACCCCTTACTACATCTTCAGCCCTTGATTTGATTTGATTTTTTAAGTGTGAAAAAGTTTCAAAAGAGTCCCCTTCTCCCAATCTTCTTATAAGATGCATGCCCAGTTGGGCTTTGGGGTTTCTCTGCTGGTTTTTGGATACACCTGCTGCACAACCAAGAGAGTCCTGGGTCCTCTAATCTGGGAAGCATATGAAAGGAGAAGAGGTGTGAAACTAGATCAGTGAGCTTTGTCACGGCACAGCTACCCCCCCCCCCCCCCCCCCCCCCCCCCCCCCCCCCCCCCCCCCCCCCCCCCCCCCCCCCCCCCCCCCCCCCCCCCCCCCCCCCCCCCCCCCCCCCCCCCCCCCCCCCCCCCCCCCCCCCCCCCCCCCCCCCCCCCCCCCCCCCCCCCCCCCCCCCCCCCCCCCCCCCCCCCCCCCCCCCCCCCCCCCCCCCCCCCCCCCCCCCCCCCCCCCCCCCCCCCCCCCCCCCCCCCCCCCCCCCCCCCCCCCCCCCCCCCCCCCCCCCCCCCCCCCCCCCCCCCCCCCCCCCCCCCCCCCCCCCCCCCCCCCCCCCCCCCCCCCCCCCCCCCCCCCCCCCCCCCCCCCCCCCCCCCCCCCCCCCCCCCCCCCCCCCCCCCCCCCCCCCCCCCCCCCCCCCCCCCCCCCCCCCCCCCCCCCCCCCCCCCCCCCCCCCCCCCCCCCCCCCCCCCCCCCCCCCCCCCCCCCCCCCCCCCCCCCCCCCCCCCCCCCCCCCCCCCCCCCCCCCCCCCCCCCCCCCCCCCCCCCCCCCCCCCNTGCTTTGTCACGGCCACAGCCCTAACCCCCCCCCCCCCCCCGGGTTTGTAGAGAGACAGTCTGGGCTACTGAACGCTGTGTGGACGGTGGCCTTTCTGTGTGTTGTTTCCATGTATCAACAGATAAAAACGAGTGCCAGTTTGGAGCCACGGTGGTCTGTGGGAAACACACGTCTTGCCACAACACCCTGGGAGGCTTCTACTGCATTTGTCTGGAAGGATATCGAGCCACCAACAACAACGAGACATTCATTCCCAATGATGGCACCTTCTGCACAGGTACTCAGGGGGCTGCGCTGTTGGCCACCTGGTGAGGCAGAACAGCATGTGGGCTGTGGAGGGGCGGAGGACCATCCCAGACTCAGTGTGACTTAAGGGAGGGATTGTCCTTTATGAGTAACAATGGACTAAGTGTTAGTGATTATGAGGGAATCAATGTTAATTTTGTGAGGTGGGTTAATGGTGTGGGGGTAGATAGGATAATAATATTCTTATTTTGGGAGATGCATGCTGAAGTGTCCAGCGATGTTATTATGAAGTATCTAGTGTTGTGATGCCTGTAAGATACTTTAAGTTGCAGAATCTGGAAAATCTCTTGAATTTTTGATGGTGACAGGTGGTCTGTGGGAGTTATTGTAATATTATTTTTCTGGTTCTGTGTGTTGGAACACTTTTATCATGAACCCTGAGGGGGGACTCTCTGAGAGCTGTGCCAGCTGCAAATTCTTATAACTACAAATGGGGTGTCCTTGGGGTGGCTCTGGCACTCACCGGCTCTGAGCATACCACCCGTTAAGGACATGGGGATGGACTGAGCTGTGAGTTCACAGCGGGTCAGAACATTGTCCCTGTGATGTAGGCTGGCCTGCTGTAGGAACAAGCTGAGAGAGAGAGGTGTGCAACTTTTGGAATCACAATAGCTTTGTTGGTCAAATTTCTGGTCATCTGTTGGTTGCATGTAAAGGTGAAAAAAAAAAAAAAAAAACTCCAAAAAGTTCAGTGGCTCTTCTATTATCTGAGCTCTATTCACAGCATGTTATAATAATATAGCTCTTTAGCTTTCTTTTTAAATTTTTATTAAAACAAAGAAAAACCACCTATATTTCAATTCATGAATAAAAATATTTGTGCCTGGTCCAGGGATATAGTAAAATACCAGAAAGACACAGATCCTAAGTTAAGGAACATATATTTCATGAGGGGAGGTAGATATTAAATAAGGAAGCACTGAGAAATAAGTTTGCAATGTACTTGACGAGTATTAATTTATTTTCATCATTTTGCTGTCTTTTTATTTCATATGTGGCATGTACCATGCATTATTTTCAGCTCACTGATGAATAAACTGTGAAGAAAGAATATTACTGTCATTCAGGCATCAGGAAGTGACAGGGAACACAGCTGGTGCAGAGGACATCTTGATTTTTCACTTGCCCCAGTGTCCACATTAAGCTGCTTCACCCTGACCCTCTGTGAACATGCCCCATGATGGGGACACATCGCTCAGGGACTGCCAGCCTCTTGTCACGCAGCTCTTAGGTTGGGCAGAACTCTTCCAGTTTCTTGCAACATGAATTCAACCTTCTCATGGTTCGGGAGGCTGGGAAGTCCAAAATCAAGACAAATTTTGTGTCTGATGAGGATCTCCTTCCTAGATGAGAATCTTTTCGTTGTGTTCCCTGGCTCTCTGACTTTCTAAGAAAATCTTTGAATGGCCTTAAGAAGGAGAGGCAGAAAAGTACTCCTGGTCCTGAGATGGATTGCATAGACTTTGTGACTGCTAAAAAGCTCTGAGTTACTTCAAGGTTTTCAGGGAAAAGAAAGAGGGAGGAGGGAACATGCTTTGTTTCCCTCCTGCCAGCTTCTGATGCTCTGCTCCATTCTCCCTCTTGACCTGCACCAAGGCAAAACCCTCAGAGGATATGGCTGATTTATGAATGAATGCATTCTGAGTAAACGTATTATAATATCCTCTTGGTTTCAGATAGGAAATTACCAGCTACATGGTTGCAGAAGTCCAGTGTTGACAGATTAAATTAGGCACGTTAACAAGAAAAGATAGTGATCAATGGAAACCTTATAAGATGACGATCTAGGATTCAGTTCACTCATCACACGTTTCTCATGCACTTCTTCCCTGACCAGGCCGGGCTAGTGAGAGGTGACAGGCAGACAGCTAATTTTACCCTCATAGGTGTTAATCGCCGGAAAGCAAAGGTGATGACTGGGATCCAGGGGGGACACTTATCTTGGCAACGAGGAAGGGAAATGTTCTGGAGGATGTGACACCTGAAATTGTGTTTTCAAGGCTATGGGAGTTTGCTGGGAAGACCTTTTATAACTGTTTATTTATTAGTATCGTTCCAAGGGATTTAGTCAACTTTTGAAAGTTAGGAAGAAGGAAGAGGAAGAAGAGGAGGGAGAAGAGGACTTGGGGGAAGGGGAGAGAGAAGGAAAGACAGAGGAGCAGGAAGAAGAAAATATTTTTTTGCAAAGGTCCAATAGGTGTCAGCCAAAAGAAGGAATCCTGATCCAGGATCTGCTGCTATTTGTTCTACTTTTTGCAATTATTTAGTGATCTTCCCCTTTAGGAAAACTGGGATATACTTCACATTCCACAAAATTCACCCTTTTTTAAAAAAAAAATTTATTTTTTTAGTTGTAGTTGGACATAATACCTTTATTTGTTTTTATGTGGTGCTGAGGATCGAACCTAGGGCCTCACGCTTGCTAGACAAGCGCTCTACCACTGAGCCACAACACCAGCCCCAAATTCACCCTTTTGAAGTATACAATTCGGTGGTTTTGAGTTATGCTACTATCACTACTATTTCATTTTAGGTGTTTTCATCATCCCAAAATGAAACCCTGCATCTGTTGGCAGTCATTCCCATGGCCTTTCTGGTTGAGGCCTCTGATTAGCCCACTGATGGGTGACTTTTCTTGTTGGTACTGAGTTTCTTTCAAAATCACATTTGCCAGGGAAACATTAGTGGAGCTCAGCAAATTTGGGGGTATTAGCCATTATCTGGTGTTTGCCTGGTTCCTAGATCCCGAAGAATCCTGCTGCCAGATGTTTGCTGTGATTCATAGAGTGACAGTCAAGCTTAAGAGCTGGTTGTGGGTAGCCCTCTTGGGAGGCCACCAAAAATAGACAAGGAATGAGTTGCAGGGGTTCTAGTAGGGAGATAATTCCAGCCAGTTCTGGAGAACCGGAAGATGTTCTGGCTCCAGAACTGAATGCCTCCTGGGAATCACGGAAGCTTTGTCATGAGGCACAGGAAGAAGCTCTGTGGCAATTCTGTGTGAGGGTGGTGTGCTGGGGTGGGCTAGAGAAATGAGACTGACGTAGGGGCGAGGCCTACGGCAGTCATCTCCCTACCAATAGGACTCTAAGGAGGCCAGGCTCTACAGCAAAACCTGCAAACTACAAACTAGCTTCTATGTGCCATTGAATTCTCCAGATCCTGCCGATGCGTCCCAACCTGATGGCAGCAGCAACCTTCTTCTCTTTTTTCTTTTTTGGTACCGAGGATTGAACTCAGGGGCGTTGGATCACTGAGCCACATCCCTAGCCCTATTTTGTATTTTATTTGGAGACAGGGTCTCCCTGAGTTGCTTAGTGCCTTGATTTTGCTAAGGCTGGCTTTGAACTCATGATCCTCTTGCTTTAGCCTCCTGAGCTGCTGGGATTACAGGAGCAACCTTCTTTTTCATAAGTTCATCTCTTGCAGCATTAGGGCCTGATGCTGTTGCTGCTGTGAAATGTAGCAGCACTAAGCCCTGGCTAAGAAAGGGGGTAAAGGCAGAAAAATAATTTACGGAACACATGTTTGCCACTCATCAGTTCCCAGAACCTCCTGCTCAAAGCCTGGATCCTGTAGGTTTGCCTGTGTGAGGTCATTCCTAGACATTAGTCCTATCCCCTTGGAGATGAGGCTAGAGATCCCAGGGCAGGAGGCTTGTCCCCAACGTGAGCCATCACTTCAAGCTTTTCAGCTCTTGCTATTGTGGGTTCTGGAGCAGCCTGATGTGGCCTCAGACACAAACATGCGGGCCTGCTGAGACTCTGCTTGCTCTCTTTGGGGAATTGCCCAGTTAACTTGTAGCTGTCTTGAGGTTTCCCCCAGTGATTTCTCCAAATGGAACTTCCCTGCCACTCCTTTGTTTTAGCTGGATCTTCTCCACCCCCTCCCCTCTTCTTCCCCTCCCCCTTCCCCCTATCTTTTTCCTCTTCCTCTTCTTTTCTTGCTACTAGAGGTTGAGCTCAGAGTTGCTTTGCCATTGAGCCATATCCCCAGTCCTTTTTATTTGTTGAAGTAGGGTATCACTAAATTGCTTAGGGCCTTGCTAAGTTGTCAAGCCTTGCAATCCTCCTGCCTCAGCCTCCCAAGTCTCTGGGATTACAGGAGTGCACTTTTACACCTGGCTTTTTGGATTTTATTCTTAAAGAGTTGTGTTCTATTACTCTGGAAGAAGGAGGAAGCAAGGAAATATAAATCCAAGGGCAAGTACATTCCCTGGAGTGTGTTGCTTTCTCCTGTCCAGAGCTGTGTGGCTCCTTGACGTCTCCCTAGAGTCTTGCTGACTCTGCTTTAGACATGGGGCCATGATACTTCTCCAGCTCCCAGGAAGGAGAGAGAGGGCAAAGATTCTGGATCAAAGGAGATTGAAGCAAAATTCCATCCCCCCAAGTACCTGAGGTCCAGACCAAGACACCACTGCTCCTCTTTGGCGTGAGCAGGAAATGCCTCCAGGTTAATGTCTCCCACATCTTACTCTTGCCTTCTGTTACTTGCTCAAGCTCCGGGATATCAATTTTCTGGGTTCCTTTCCAAGTCCCTCTTGAATATGGTGAAATATGTACACAGGGTTCTTTCCTAAGACTCCATTGGTGTAAGGACTCAGATTTATCCTCAAACCATCTACAAAACCGGTTTTCCTAAACAAATGATGAATATGGAGAAAACTGAAGAAATTGTTCAGCTTTTTCATGACCCCTGCATCTCTAAGTAGCCCCTTGCCTTACTTGACCTTATTTATTCTGATGTTTCACCGGCTGGAGTATTTTCTCAAAATTATTTTCAGAAAAGAAATGTCAGTGGTATAATTCTCGAGATCATTCATGTTCTAAAATGTCATTTCTTTTCTTAAATAGAGCATGATGTTTCATTCCCCTTTCCTTAGAACTATAAATACTACTCCACTGCCATGTAGCATTTAGTGTTTTAGACAAGAAGTCCCAGGTCAGAAGGGGTCTCCTCTTCATAGGTTACCATTCCTTTTTCTCAGAAGGTATATTTTTTCTCTTATTCTGTGGGGTTTGGAATGGCTCTAATTTTTTATTTATTTTTGCAATGATGGGGATTGTACCTGGGGCCTCACATGTGCCAGGCAAGTGTTCTACCACTGGGCTACACCACAGCCCCTTCATTTTAAGTAACAGCTTCATTGAGATATAATTTGCATGCCCTAAAATATACCCATTTAAAGTGAAAGTGAACAATTCAGTGGTGGTTAATATATTCACAGAATTACACAACCATTACCACCTATTTTAGATTTTTGTCTCCCCCAAAAGAAACCCCATGCCCATTGTCTCTCTGCTTCCCACTTCCCGCTGACCTAGACAACCACAGCTTCACTTTCTGTCTCTGTAGATTTGCATGTTCTGGAGACTTTCTGTGAACTGGATCAGGCAATATGTGGCCTGTGTGTTAGAGTGAGGTGTTGAAGTGGTTCATATATTTCTATCAAAGACTACCTTCCCTAGATGCCACACCTTTGTCTTTTCTAGCTCATGGTGGGGAAAAGAGGAGGGTAGGAGTCCTGCACTTAGGGTGTAGAAAAATTAGGGGTGGTCCCAAGGGATCCCAATCCTGGAGGTAGGGGTGAGAGCCCCAAAGGGAGGCAGCAGGTGTGGTCAGCCCGTAGCCTGCTGGCCACGTTCAAGATTTATTTTTCAGCCAGTGCCTTATGTCATCCTCAGGAGAATGACATGCCTGTTGCCTTAAAAGTCTATTCGGATTTGAAGCATAAGCTGAAGTTTTGTTTTTGTTTTTTCCCCTTTGAGACTAGTTTTTGTATATTCACTCCCTTCTCTTTGGTAATTCCTCTTAAGTGGATATTGAATATTTTGGATCCGTCTCCATAACGTTTGGCATTTGTTCTGTTATTTCTGTCTCACAATTTTTTTTTTCTATCTAATTTTGGAGAATTCCTCAAGTTGGGATTTGCAATATTTTTTTTCATTGGCAAGTAACCTATATTCAATGCTTCCACCGAGTTTTTATTTTTAGCATTCATATTTTGCTTAGTTTCTAAGATTAATTGTCTTCTCAGAGGTCCCCTTTTAAAATTGATGTGTTATTCTCTTAATCTCACTTATTTGGACTTTGCTGACTCTTCATATGTCAAGGGGTCTTGGTTATGTATTGCTGCACAGCCCACCGGCACCTGTGCTGTCCCATCCCACAGACTGGCAGGGTGCTTCTGCTTCATCTGCTGTGGTACATTTAGCCAGTGGCTGGGTTGAGCTGCAGGTAATAGCAGGGATAGCAGGCCTTGCCCACATGTCTAGGGCCTCCATGCTGACTAGAGGCCAGGGGACTTCAGTTATCTTTCGCATGGCCTCTATCTTCACATGGTGTCTCATTTTGGGGGCCCTTTTGAGTGGCCTTTCTCCCAAGCACAATAGCTTGGACTTCCTTACAGAATGGCCACCAAATTCCAAGCGAAGGAAAGGGGAGGCTGCCATGCTTCTTCTTTGTTTTATTTATTTTTATGTAGTGCTAAGGATGGAACCTAGTGCCTCACACATGCCAGGCAAGCGCTCTACCACCGAGCTACAGCCCCAGCCCCCACTGCCACGCTTCTTATGAGCTGGGTCCAACAGTCTACTGTTACTTCTGCTCTGTTCTGTTGGGCAAAGCAAGTCTCGAGACCAACCTAAGAGGAGGGGGAACTGATTCCACTGTTTTTTTTAAATTGAATCAGATTCTTGAGATATAGCATGCAAGGGGAGGAATTGTTGGTAGCTGTCTTTGGAGACCATTTTCCACAGATTTTCCCAAAGTTTGCTCCAGTGAAGAAACAGATAGGTTCATCAGAATAGGTAGCTTGCGTGAGCTCCTTCAGCAACTGAGTGAACTGCTGGCTCCCAAACAGGGATCAGTGTGACTGACAGGTGTGCACTGGACCAAGACCAAAGAGAGAGAGACTAGAGTGAATTTTTACAAGATTATATTAAACAAATTTATAAGGATTCTGAAGTAGTTTTCTTCTCTGTTTTGGGGTGCTAATCTGTCCTCTCTTTATTTAAAAAAATTTTTTTTAGTTGTAGTTGGACACAATACCTTTATTTTATTATTCATTTTTGTGTGGTGCTGAGGATCAAACCTAGAGCCCCACATGTGCTAGGTGAGCACTCTACTGCTGAGCCATGACCCCAGCCCCAATCTGTCCTTTTTAAATTTTTATTTATTTATTTATTTTTAAAATTTTTTTTTTTATTTTTTATTTTTCAGTTTTTGGCGGATACAACATCTTTGTTTGTATGTGGTGCTGAGGATCGAACCCGGATCGCACGCATGCCAAGCGAGCGCGCTACCGCTTGAGCCACATCCCCAGCCCCTGTCCTTTTTTTATGAAATTATGGTGTTAGTAATTTTTGGGGGGGGATAAAAAAAGATCTTGCCTGGCAGAATAGAATATTGGCCATTTTATATCAGTCCTTCTGAAGTTACAGGTCTTTGAAATCCCAGAGCCTAGGTGCAACCAGACTTTCTTTATTCATGATGCTCCCTGTCCACTGCCCACCACTCACTCCTGTGGTTCTTGTAGGTGTCCTAGGAAGATTATCATTTCAATCAGGGAGCTTTTATTTTTTTTTCTTCCTTCCTTTCTTTTCTTCTTCTTCATTCTCTGTCTTTTTTGGTACTGGGGGTTAAACCCAGGGGCACTTTAGCATTGAGATACATCCCCAGGCCTTTATTATTATTATTATTATTATTATTATTATTATTATTATTGTTATTATTATACTTTGAGACAGTATTTCACTAAGTTGCTAAGGCTGGCCTCAAACTTGCAATCCTCCTGCCTCAGCCTCCACACTTGCTGGGATTACAGGTGTGTGCCACCACACCTAGTGGAATTCTTTAAGTTTTTAAGCTGTTCTGGGGGAAAAAACTCTGCTTACTCTACAGAGGTTTCTTCTCCAGCCTCTTAAATGCTATACAGTGTTTACCCTTGTACCTGCTGTCTTTGGCAATTGTTTTAGTCAGCTTTTCCACTGCTGAAAGACCTGACAAGAACAATTTTAGTAGAAGAAGTGTTTATTTGGGGGCTCACAGTTTCAGAGGTCTCAGTCCATAGAAGTCTGGCTCCATTCCTCAGGGCTTGAGGTGAGGCTGAACATCACGGTGGAAGAGTGTGGCAGAGGGAAGCAGCTCACATCATGATCAGGAAGCAGAGAGAGACTCTACTCACTGGATGCAAATATATACCCCACAGCCACACCCCCAATGAACCACTTCCTCTGGTTACCCCACCTACCTTCAGTTACCACTCAACTAATCCAATCGGGTGATTAATTCATTGAATGGATTAAGGGTCTTATAACCCAATCATTTCTTTTCTGAACCTCCTTGCGTTGCCCCGCACATGAGCTTTTGGGGGACACCTCACATCCAATCCAAAACAGCAATCTTCAGTCAAATGGAGAAGACTCCAAGGAGCATATCTTGTTCTTCTTGAAGCTTATTTTAAGGCCTCTACTCTGGGGAAAATTAGTGAGCCCCTTCTTAATTACCCACTTCTACCTGCCACATCATCCTGTACTCAGGAACTGAGATGCTGTTTGTCAGTTGCTAGCATTTTTCACTCTTGTGCAAATTGTTTTAGATTTGGAGCTCCATGTTAGTATAAGGTTAGGACTATCTTTATTTATAGCAATTGAATGTGTTCTTTTTATTGGGTGTTAGGGAACTGGGGATGGTCATTGGTTTCTATTAATTTCCAGAACACACTTACAAGTATTTATTGAGCACTTCATGTTTTCAGTGCTTTATTATGTGAAGACTATATGAGAAGAACCCTTAAAGAGTAACAGAAAATTCATGATACAATTGCAAACACATGTCCATTTGTAAGGACAGATGGAAAAAGTGAGAAAACAGCTGTTACAATGTCCCCCCCCCACCCTCTTTTTTTTCTTTCTGTTTTTCTTTTTCCTGTATCTGGGGTGGGTCTGAAGACATAAATGAGTGTGAAGTTTCCGGCGTGTGCCAGCCTGGAGGACAGTGTGTCAACACTCCCGGGAGCTTCAAATGCTACTGTAAGGATGGATACTTGCCGAAGAATGGATCTGAGCCTTTCCACCCGGCCAGAGATGCCACGGTATGCACAGGTGGGTATTGCCAATGAATGCAGGCCCTTGAGGTGAGATCTGTGGTGTGACTCGCACATGCTGATGTTCCTAGGTCTGTGTTGAGGCTGTGGGTGGAGATGATCTGTTCCTTTGTACTTTTGTACAACCTATGAATTAAAGCAGATAGTGATCTGATCACCATAGAAGGGGCTGTGTTAAAAAAGTTAAAACTTGGGGCTGGGGATGTGGCTCAAGCGGTAGCATGCTCGCCTGGCATGCGTGCGGCCCGGGTTCGATCCTCAGCACCGCATACAAACAAAGATGTTGTGTCCGCCGAAAACTAAAAGAAAAAAAATAAGTATTTTGTCAAGAGCTTTATAATGTTTTGAACAACCAATAAAAAAAAATAAAAAAAAATAATAAAAAAAAAAGTTAAAACTAGCAAACGAGGTATTTTAGTAGTTAACAGACATTTGACATCAGTTGTGATGTTAGAGAGGAGTTTAGCCAATCTGGTAAAGACCTAGCATCTCAAAAGTGATGTTGAAAATTACAAAGGTACATATATTTTAAGGTATTTTGCAATTCAGTTTTTACTTCATGGGATTAGGTGTTCAATTTTTTTTTTTCAAGTTGTAGATGGACACAATGCCTTTATTTATTTTTATGTGGTGCTGAGGATCAAACCCAGTGCCCACATGTGCTAGGTAAGCGCTCTACTGCTGAGCCACAACCCTGGCCCCAGACTAGGAGTTTTTTAAGTTAGTATAAATTAATGAGGACTGATCTCTAGATTATTTCATCTTTGTGCATGTATAGATGCTATTACCTAGGGAAGGACAGAAGATTGAATTAAGATGATCATTAGAAACATTAGAAACATGGCCAGAACTCATATGGAAAAAGCTGAGCACAGTGGCACAGGCCCCTGATCCCAGCGACTCAGGAGGCCGAGGCAGGAAGATCGAAAGTTCAAAGCAACCTAGCGAGGACCTAAGCAACTTAGTGAGACCCTGTCTCAAAATAAAAATAAAAATGACTGGGGATGTGGCTCAGTGGTTAAGTAGCCCTGTGTTTAATCCCTAGTACCAAAAAAAAAGTCAAATCAGTGTATCTAAAATAGGGATTGGGGGTATGTGTGTGAGGAATGGGGTAAATGTGGAGCGAGATTGTGAATTTTAAAACTTTACATTCACATGGTAATGAATTTGTTTTCAGAAATAGACTGTGGCACCCCTCCTGATGTCCCACATGGCTACATCATAGGAAATTATACCTCTAGGCTGGGCAGCCAGGTCCGTTATGGTTGCAAAGAAGGATTTTTCAGTGTTCCGGAACATACAGTTTCAAACTGCACAGCCCTGGGCACGTGGGAGTCCCCAAAATTATATTGCCAAGGTGAGTTTTCAAAAAGTCCAGGATTTCAGTTATACCATTTTGAGATTGTTTCATATTTCTCTCTCAGTTCTACTTTGGGCTTGTAAATAAAGTAAGTCCAGTATGTCCCTGTTTGTTACTAGTAAGTTTTCAGTTGGTTCTCTTGGTACTTTAGGAATAGTGTCTTGTCAAGTGCAGATGATAATTCTATCTTCTAGCTTTCTGTATTTGTGAAAGTTATGTTTCTTTTCTCTCTCTCTCTCTCTATTTTTTGAGATATGTTTTTCTCTTGATGGGTCACTTGGCTAATGTTTTTAGGACGAAAACTTAAATAGTAGTGTTGACTTTGTTCTCTTCTCGTTCCTGACTTCCATGGAAATTGTTGGGGCGTTTCACCATTTGTTTTGTGATCTTGGCTTTTTGATGCTGTGTGTATCTACTTAGAACCTTGAGCCCATTACTGTTTTCAGCTCGTTTAATCCTTACAGAATCCCTGTGAGAAGATAACTTTTATCACAATTTACAGTTGAAAAGAGTCCTCTGAAAATGAATAATGTAATGGAGAGGCTAAGTGATTTGTTTAAAGCTGGATAACTAGTGGTAGAGACGAAATTTGTACCCAGAGATCCTAGTGTCACAGGTTGGGTTTTCAATCACTCTGTTACACTGATTCTGTTTTTATTTTTATTTTTTTATTTTTTTTTTTTTTTTATTTTTTTTATTGTGGGTTGTTCAAAACATTACAAATTTCTTGACATATCATATTCCACACTTTGATTCAAGTGGGTTATGAACTCCCACCCTCACCCCATACACAGATAGCAGAATCACATCAGTTTCACATCCATTGATTTACAAATTGCCATCCTAGTGTCTGTTGTGCTCCGCTGCCTTTCCCATCCTCCAC
>NW_026000101.1:2110548-2141273 GCF_001458135.2 Marmota marmota marmota
GCCGCGGGGCGATTTGCTGAATAAGCAGTTACCCTCCGTGCGACAAACCTCTCGCGTTTGAGTCCCCGTAGCCGATCCTCGTGCGATGGAAATCCTTCCTCCAGGTTCCGGAGCACCCCACTATTGCTGGAAATTCCTAACAAGATATCCTTTAGCCGTCCTGACTTGTCATACTCCCACACAGTGAAGCAGCACACGGGGGTAATGCACTCCCCTCGCCGCCATCTTCTGTCCTCCTGATTCTGTTTTTATGATGGTGGCTTTGTTGTTGTTATTTTGCTTTCTCTTTCTGTCACTAGCTACTACTATTTTAGTAGTTTGGGGCTGTATATAATCTCAGGGAAACTTTCATTCATTCTCATTTTAGTTAGAAATGAGTTACTTTGGGCTGGGGTGGTCGTCCAATGGTAGAGCTCTTGCCTAGCATGTGTGAGGCCCTGGGTTTGATTCTCAGCTCCACACATATTAATAAATAAATAAAGTTCCATTGGCAACTAAAATATATTTTTAAAAAATGAGTTACTGAAGGTGATTATATATTTATTTTCTTCTATTAAACAGTATTGTGAGGGTTGGGGTTGTGGCTCGGTGCTTGCCTAGCATGTGTGAGGCACTGGGTTTGATTCTCAGCTCTGCATATAAATAAATAAAATAAAGGCCTAAAAAACAAAAACCCAGTAATATGGTGGGTTTTAGTAGTCACCTTCCTGGTAATGATAGTACTAATTGCTATTATAAATTATCCTTGGTTTTAGGTGTGTTATTCCTTTAATCTGGGTTTTATTTGCTAAGTTGTACTTAGATTCTTCCACTCGTATTCACAAGCGTGATTGGTCTGTTTTCTTTTCCTCTGCCATTTTTGTTGTATTTGGTATCAATGGTACTGAGAATTAAAAAAAAAAAAAAACAAAAACAAAACATGAAACTGTTTCTTTCTTTCTCTGTTCTCTGGAACTCTAAAATGGAATTTTTAAAGATTTGGGAAATTTCACTTGGGAAACAATCTGGACATCCCGTTTCAGAAGAGGTAGCTCTTGGAGTAGTTTCAAAACTTCCTATAGTTGGCCGGGCACGGTGTCACAAGCCTGTAATCCCAGTGGCTCAGAAGGCTGAGTCAGGAGGTTTGCAATTTCAAAGCGAGCTTCAGCAACTTATCAAGGCCCTAAGAGGCTTAGCAAGACCTTGTCTGAAAAAAAAAAAATAAATAAATAAAATACTGGGGATATAGCTTAGTGGTTAAGTGCCCCTGGGTTCAATCCTGGTTGATCATTAGTTATCAGGGAAGTACAAATCAAAACCACAATAAACAAACAAAAACCAAAGCAAAACAAAACCTTAAACTTCCTATACTTACTGGTACGTTTAATTTTCTTAATTTTTTTCCTTTGGGATCATTGTTGGTAATTTATATAGGAAATCATCTATTTCCTCCAAATTTCAGATATATTTATAGAGAGAAGTGTAAGCACTCATAGTGCTAATATTCTGTAATTGTATCTGTTTGTAATTACTTATAGTAGTAAAATATTGGAAATGATTCCAAGTGCCTATTGATTGGAGATTGGTTAAATAAATGATAGTATATCCATAACATGGAATATAGCCAATAAAAGTTATGTTATAAAATATTATTAACACACAAATATTAATAGTTTGAGTTATACTCTATTAATACTATGATTTTGATTTTGAAAAAATTTCTATATACAGATATACTTAGAAAAAGATTTAGAGAACTATTCATCATATTGGTAATGGTGATATTTCCTTTTCTTTTTTTAACATTTATTTTTTAGTTGTAGTTGGACTCAATATCTTTATTTATTTATTTTCATGTGGTGCTGAGGATTGAACCCAGGGCCTCGCATGTGCTAGGCGAGTGCTCTACCACTGAGCCACAACCCCAGCCCAATGATATTTTCACTGGGAGATTCTAGATAATTTTTAAAAAATTTTTTTATGTAATTTCTGTATTGAAGGAATTTTTATATACTAGACAAAGTAATAAAACAGTTTCCCTTTTGGATAAAAGAAAAAAAAACAATTTTCACTGAATTCATTGCATAGCTAAGAAATAGTCATGTGCATGGCAAGTTAGTCCTCTGGATATTCTGAGTTGCCATTCAGGTTCTTAAACATATTCTATAGTTAATTATCATCCTCAAGGTTAAGGAATTTTAAAGGTACATTTTAATTTTAAGAGCTTTCAATGATTCAGATCAAATGAAGACCTTAGATTAAATGTGCTATAATAACAAAGGGGACAATGAACAGGGTAAAGAGAATCTACAGAATGGGAAAAATATTTGCAAACTATTCATTTGACAAGGGATTAATATTTAGAATATATAAGGAACAAAAAACAAAAAAATTGAATTAAAAATGGTCAAATGATCTGAACAGACCTTTCTCAAAGGATAATATACAGGTAGTCAATAAATATATGAAATAATGCCTAACATCATTAGTTATCAGGGAAGTACAAATCAAAACCACAGTGATGTCTCATTTTACCCCAGTTAGACTAGCTATTATCAGAAAGACAAAAACAAAACAAAAAAATTTGACTGAGTATGAGGAAGATGGGGAACTTTTGATGGGACTAAAATTAGTGTAGTCATTATGAAAAACAGTAAGGAGGTTCCTCAAAAACTAAAAATGGTACTGTCATATTATCTAGTTTTCCTACTAATGGGTACATATGCAAAGAAAATGAAGTCAGCACACAAAAGAGATTCCTGCATACCTCTGTTTATTGCAGCACCATCCACAATAGCCAAGATATGGAATCAATCCAGGTGTCCATCAACAGATGAATGGGTAAAGAAAATGTAATATATATACACAATGGAGTATTATTCTGTGATGAAAAAGAATGAAATCCTGTCATTTGTAGTAACATGGAACCAACTGGAAGACATTATATTGAGTGAAATAAGCCAGACACAGAAAGACAAATACTGTATGATCTCACTTGTATGTGGAATCTAAAAAAAGTTGATGTCATAGGACTGGAAATTAAAATAGTGGTCACTAGAGCTTGGAAGGATAGGAGGGAAAGGAAATGGAGGTAAGATAACAGGTACCAAAGTTTAGTTAGGTAGGAAAAATAAGTTCTTTATGCACAAGAGGATGATTGTAGTTGACAACAATTGTTTATATATTTTATAATGAACTAGAAAAGAAGAACTTCCAACACAAAGAGGGGATAAATGCTTAAGATGGAAATACTCGTTACTCTGATGTGGCCTTTACACATTGTATACATGTATCAGTTTTATCACACTGCAATTCATATATATGTACAATTATTATGAGTCAATTAAAAAAAATAAAATAGACTATAATACACATCAAAGAGCCCTCTAATAACTTATATAGGAAAATCCTTGTAAAATAACTTATTACTTTGAAAATCAGTAGTCATTTGGATGGAGAATGCAGAGTTAATTTAGAGGCGAGTGCTTGCTCCATTCCCCCAGGAACGGATATTTTAAAATCATGCTTCTGTTTCCCTCCTCTATTACCTGTTCCCTTGCGTGCTGACACCCTCCTCCTCCTCCTCCCCCGTCACCACATGGCCTGGGCTTCTCACTGCCTCTTGTCTGCTCCTCTTGGAGCACACACACACCCCTTCTAATTTACGCTTCAGCCTTCTTTGGGGCTCCAGAATCTGGGCCATGTGCCAGTTGACACTGTATTTTTAGCTCAGTGTTATGAAGCCACAGGAATTGGGAATTTCACAAAACACACTTACAAACTGTGAACTCGGTTGCTGCTGAGGAGCAGCAGGCTTGTGAAAGGGACAGCTGTGACACAGAGCACAGCTTTTGTGTCTGATGACGGGCTTTCCCATCAGAGAAGGCACAGTTGGTGGACCATGATGTTTGCCTTCTCCCAGATCATTGTGTCCCTGAAGGCTCTGCCGCCTTGGGTAGGGGTGCCTGGAACATGGGGCCCCATCCTACCAGGCCTCAGAGATGCAGCTGGAAGAGAATCTTGGAAACTTCCAGTGGGGCCACGGGGGCCCCACTTCCTGTTTGGGTAGGAATGTATTGAAATGCCAGTCAGACATTTCCATTAACTCTCTGGGAAAGGTGGAATTTCTAGCTTTCATTTCCTATTTTCCTATTGTTATTATTTTCTAAAAAATTTTCAGAAAATATGCTAGTTGACAGTGGCAGTTTAAAAGAACTTATATTTTTGAATTTCAACCAAGCCAGGAGCAAGGGGAGGGAATCACTTTAACTGTTATTGTTACAGAGCTGATGCCTTCTGAGAAATTGAGGCAGAGCGAAGACCCCCCCCCACACACCTCCATTCTTGTGATCAAGTCAGAAATATTTCAGGCATGTTGCTCAGAATAACAGGAATGAGTTTACTGAAGGGATAGTCACTAGGAAAGGGGACACTCTCAATGGAGAGAGTAGGTCCTCTCAGAAAAGAGAGGGACAATATGCCTGTCCTTTATTCCATTTTTATTGGGGATCCCAGAGAAGTTTCCAGAGAGTCCTGCCCAGGTCCATCTCTTGACTGACAGTAAGATGACATCAGATTTTCAAGTACCCACTGCCATGGCAACTCTGGGTCACTTTGGCCCCTGCTGACAGGTTCTAATTGAATTCCTAACCATATGTTCTTACAGATTTTATGGTTAGGAGGAACTATCCTTATCTCCTAGAGTTTCAGGATCTGGTCACAAAAGTCTCCCCCTTCAGGGTAACTTGGGTTCCTCTTATCAACATTATTTCGGGCCTGCATTTCTCTTGCAGATAGGTAGTTTGCTGAGGAATGTGACATATCCTGTCTACTTAGGCTGGGCAGGGCTGCAGGTAAATTGCTTCTTAGAAAAGAAAGTATGCACAGTGGGCCCATTTTGTAGGATTATTTTCTTTGCCTCGTGTTCCCACCGTCCTCATCTGTCTCTCTTATCATTATTATCAACAACAAATCCAGAGTTCAGATCTAATGCTCTCTATGGTAGAAACTGGGCTAAGAAAGTGTAGAGTCTGTCAGAAAGTCAAGGGTCACATGTTTCCTCTCATATGCAGAAGCTAGAGTAAAATAAGGGGAAAAATGGGGTGTGGGGTCGGGAGAGCGGATCCCAGAAATAGAAAGAGATTGGTGGAGTAGAGGAAAGGGACCGAAGGGGAGGGAGGAGGGAAAGGAAAAGGAGGAATCGCAGAAGGGTATTGACCAAATTAAGCTATGTACACAGATGGATATTCCACAGTGAATTTCACCTTTATGCACATCTATAAAGCACCAATTAAAAAACAATAAATACACAGAAGGAAGATCAGTAGAGTAGGGGGAGGGAAGAGAGGGAGGTAAAGAAAGTAGCACTGGGGACTGAAATGGAGCAGATTATATTCTATGCATGTAAGATGACGTCCACATGAACTCTACCTTTGGGTATAACTATAATGTGCTGATAAAAACATTAAAAAAAGAAAACCTAGAGTCTGAGAGGGGACAAAGACAGGTATAGCATTATCTATTAGATGGGGTGGGATCCCAGTATTCTGTGGGAAGATGTGTGAATGACCAAGAGAGGTCAGGTGGGGAAGTGGGTGGTTACGTGGAACAGACATCTGTGCTCTTTCTGTTGAGCATGGAGGAGTTTGCCCACATAGAAGAGTCTAGTGAGGACTGGTTGTGGTGTTGGTGGGCCAACTGCAGGGCTCTGGGAGCATCTGTCTTTATATATGCTCGCTTCCCTTACAGTGCCTGACGATCCTTTTGGGCTGGTAATTTTTATTGTCAGTGTTCTGATACTAAACAGTCCCTTTAAGAATCCATTTATGATGGGGCCTGGTGGTATGCACCTGTAAGCCCAGCAACTTGGGTGACTGAAGCAGGAAGATGGCAATTTTGAGGCTAGCCTGGGCAACTTAGCAAGGCCCTATCTTAAAAAAAAAAAAAATCCACTTCTCAGCTCGCACTCCAGCCTGCTCTTCACATAGCAGCAAGAATGAACGTCTTGAAATGTACTTAAAACTCCACTGAAGTATTAAAATAGCCATGTATTGAGAGCTAAGCCCAAACTGCTAAATGTCGCCTTGTAAGACGAGAAAGGTTTGGCCCTTTGGCTTCTGTCTAGGTCAAATCCCCCGTTATTCTCCCCCAGCCAACATGTCAAACTTGTCAACTGCAGGGGCTTTGCACATGCTTGTCTCTCTTTTTGAAATACTCATCTCCCTGCTTTAAATTTTTAAAAAATCTTGATAAAAATATATATACTATAAAGTTTACCATTTCAACACTTGTTAAGTGCACAACTCCGTGGCATTAATTTCATATACAATGAACACAAACACCATCCATCTCCAGAACTCCTTCATCATCCCAAACAGAAACCCTGTACTCAGGGGTGGGGGCTGTGGCTCAGTGGTAGACTGCTTGCCTAGCACATGTGAGGCTCAGGGTTCGATCCTCAGCACCACATAAAAACAAACAAATGTATTAAAAAAAAAGAAAAGAAACGCTCTACCCAGTAAACAGTAATAGCTTTCCATTTCCCTGTCCCTGCAGCCTCTTGTAACCTCTCTTCTGTTTTCTGAATCTAAGAATTTGCCTATTCTAGGTACTTCATATTGTGTGATACAATATTTGTCTTTTAATGTCTTTTTTCACTTAGCATAATATTTCTAAGGTTCAGCCACGTTGCAGTGTGTATCAGAACTTTATCTCTTCAAATCTGAATAATATTCCGTTGTCTTTATACACACATCTTGTTTATCCGTTCATCAGTTGATGGAGCCTTCCTATAAGCCAGCACCATCTTGTCTTTCAAGTTTCAGCTTAAATGTCACCTCTGACATTATTGTGTCTTCATACCAATATGTTCCTATATTATTTATGATTCTCATGGCTTTTGTCAGTCTCCCCTGCTAGACTATAAATCTGGGAGCTCAGCAACCAGGTGGGATTCTTCCACAGGGTCTCTCTAGCACCTGGCCAGTGTGTGGCCTATGGAGCCCTGGATCCCCTCAAAAGGTGCCACAGACCATGGCGGGCATTGTGGGATTGGCCAGGCCTTGTGGAGACCGTGGCCTCCTGTTTCGTTTTATCCTCAAGCTCCATGTCCTTTCCTGATTCTGTGTCTTCTTCCTTTGTCTTCTGGACCTTCATGCTTGCTTCTCTCACTTGGCATGGCATCTCTGCTTTGATCAAGCAGGAGCAGAGAGGCCTCGGCGCTGACTCCTGGCTTCCCCTGCTTGTGCATGTGGCCCCCAGAGACCCAGCACTGTGGCTGATTACAGAGGCAGAGCTTCTCCCTTCAGTTGGTCAACATGGATGGGACAGGATTGTTAATGTCCACTGATAGCAGAGTCTGGTTCTGTAGAGGTGGCCAGCATCTGAAGATGAATGAGGTTAATAGGTTGGATTTATTTCCCATTTCACAGAGGAGTTTACCTTAGGCCACTAGCTGTGTACCAAGATGAGAACCCAAAGCACTTTTCCCAAGTGCAGATTCTGTGTGAGCCCTGGAGATGGAAGGCCATGATGAAGAAGCTGGAGGCCCTAGAAAGAGAGATACTGGGACAAGGATTCCTTTATGTGCAGCATAGTCTAGGACTTACCCTGAAGGGTGTTGATGGTACTCAATCAACTCTTCATCTTTCTTAGTCGAACCAGATCTCAACTTTGCAAAGTTCAGAAGGGTCTGAAAAAATTTGCACATAAATTGGAAAATGCATTCAGGTAAAGGGGTGGCAGGTAAGTGTCATTGCACACTGCCTCTGAATCTCTGAATTTTTAGTAATGAAGTAGGAAGGATTTTTTTTTTTTTTTTTGAGATGGGGACACTCTATCTCCCAGGCTGATCTCAAACTCCTGGGCTCAAACGATCTTCCTGCCTCAGCCTCCCTAGAGGCTGGGACTATGGTGTGTGTCACTATTCCTGGCCCTGGAAAAGATTCTGAGACCACATCTGAACTTAGCATAGAAGAATGCTGTGGTTGATTCATGGTGTCCACCGTGGGTGACAGAGGATGGAGTGGCAGCAAGCCCATCTTGTGTTTAACACCTTTGTTTCAGGTGATGGGAGGTTTTGTTCATTTGAAATCACGTCTTCTGGTACCTCATTATATACTGATCTTTTAAAGCACTTTAATAAATTTTATTGACTTGCTTGCTTTAAAAATCAATTTTAAGCCATATCGACTTATTCACAGTATAGTTTATAAAACTGTATTGACTTACTTGCTGCATGCGACAAATATCTTGGGTGACCCTTTTGCTAAGCAGATGTCATCAACATGTGTCTCTGTGTTTGGATTCACTGGATGGGGCACAGTGACTGAGGACATTGGTTGTAAGACCACCAGAATGGGAAACAAGAGCGTTAGAGTCAGGAAAACCTGTATGAGTTTTGGCTGAGCCACTTGCTAGTTGTGTAACTGCCTCTAAAACTCTCTCAACTTCTTTCCTTCTGGAAGGAATAAAATGTGTTTCATCCTTTGGTTCTTATGAAGCTTTAATGAGAGAATAAGTGTAAAGCCCTGGGCACTGGGCCCAATTCAGAGTAGCTGCTGGATCAGTGTTGCTATGATAAACAAGTGGGGAGTGGCAGGTGTGTTTTTAATAAAAATTTAAGATCTGTTCAAAAGGTCCTGTCATTAAGTGGGCGGGTCTAAAATTCTTCAGCTTTCACTTTACCTTATACATTTAAGTTCAGATATTCCATGTACAACTAGAACATTAAAATGAACGGCTCCAATGTTCTTGTTTGAAAAAAGAAACATTCATATGCAGCTCAAAGCTCAAAAGATCACCTCAACAGATTCTTGTAGGGAACACGCTGGTAACCCCTTGCCCTTCCTCATGCTTTCGCCTTTACCCACCTCCTCTGCAGGTTCTGAAATGTTCAGGTTCTAGCTGTTTCCTCACTAGACATTATTTATTGACAGTGTTGTGATGTGAAAGGGAAATTTTCCTCCAAATGAGCTCTCTCTACGAGTCCGATTTGAAGACAATGCATTGTTAGTCAAGGATAAAACTTAAGTAAGATTTTGGTTTATAAAATACATCAAAAATAATTTTTTTTTTATCCTTCTACTGCCTTGAGTACAAGTGGACTTTTTGGTCCTAATGAGCTCATTAGCTGAGAGCAGCTAATAAGCTGCTGTAGACAATGAACTTCATAGCATACTATAACCTCTTTTTCCTTTGGTGGTTACAAAATTCAACTTGCCACATATTGAGAAGTTACAGTCCAACCTCCAACATTAATTATATATATATGAAATATACAAACTTATACACATATATGTACTTGTATATGACATATACAAATTTAGTCCCAAATTACTCTGGAATGAGGGTCTAATTATGTGTAGCCAAATTCAGAACATGCTATAAGATATATGACACTTTTTTACAGTTTTCAGCCCAATTCTTTTTTTTAAAATTATAGCATTATAGTTATACATAGTAGTTGGGTTCTTTTGACAAAATCATACATGCGTGGAATTTGAGTTCAACCCCCTGCTCCCCCTGCTTTCCCTTCTCTCCTTCCTCCTCCTATTTTCTTCCCTGTATTCTACTGATTTTCCTTTCACTGGTTTACTCACACGTGCTAGGCAAGCACTCTACCACTGAGCCACAACCCCAGCCCCCCACTTATTTATTTTTGATTGGTACTTTCTACATGTACTAAAGGTAAAATTCCCTGGAGCATATTTATATATGCATATAATGTGATTTTGTTAAATTCATTCCATCTTTCCACATTTCCTACCATTTCCTGCTCCTTCTCCCTCTGTCTTGATCTCCTTCTTCTACTCCACTGATCTTCCCCATTTATGGTATCCGACCCCACCTCTTTCTTTCCCTTATTTTGCTCTAGCTTCCACATATGAGAGAAAACATTTGACCCTTGGTTATCAGAGTCTGCCAGCCCAATTTTTGGGTCATCTTACAGGGAACATCACAAGATGAGCGTCTTCAGTCACTCACATGACTGCCGGTGGCATTTTAATAATATGGGATACAGGCACAGCCCATTTAGTGAGGATGCTTTCACAAACGAAGCAATGAGGAAAGTACAGGTATGGTACTGGATTATCTGATTTGGAGTCTGAGTGAGTGTTGATTCTGGTGTTAATCTGACTCGACCACTTGGCCCTTTACAAACATCTACATTCCGCTGGTTTCCTGATGACAGGTAGACTTTGGATTTGATTCTGAGGCATGATAGACACTTATTCCTATTGTTGGGTAAAGATGAAAACTTGACTTTCATGTGATTTTGTTCAGTTTTTGCTCTTGTTTCTGTTCTTCTGAAGAACTTTACATCTTGTGATTTTTTTATTTTTCTGGGAAGATTTGAGGGCAGATCGACATCAAGAAGTGGAATAGCTTTATTATTCATTCCCCTGGCAGTTGGCCAAATGTCTGCCCCAATTTATAGGCATTATTGGTCAGTTTTCTTTCTTAGCTTGCTATTTATTGATCTCTAAACAGTCTTAGATGAAGCCTCCTATTGCTGCGTTATTTCTGTCATCAGTCGATGTTATTGTGCTGATGTTCATAATAAACAGCAGCCAGTGTAGTGACATTTGTGACACAGTCAGTTGTTGATTAGATGCCATAAATTGCCTAAACCTTTCATCTATCGGAGTAGATGAAATGAAAATATTCCAGAAGGATTATTTTCTTGGGTAGCGTATTAAAGCTAGCAGAGTGGATACTCTTTTTATCTTCAAGATAGGAGATAAACATTATGTGATACATTTGGTCCTCGAAACTTTGGCAACCCATTTTCCCCCCAGGGAGACCTATTTTGAAGTTGACTCTTTGAATAAAATCATAGATAATGGGAGAGTAAGGAAAAATTCCCAGCCATGCTTATAATTAGTTGACTGTATTCCTGATGCAGATTCAAACCCTGTTACTTAATAATATAATTAGCCAGAGAAACATGTAGCTTTAATGAACACCTCTATGCATATGCCATGCAAATTTGTGCTGCTTATTTTTTCTTTGCTTTGCATATAAACTGTTTTATTTATAATTTCATTTCCTTGTAACATGGGGGAGTTTCACGTAGAATTATATTTTTTATTAACTACTGTGGCCTCTGTTGGATTGACTTATGTTTCCTAATAGGAATCAGCTACTTTCCAATTGGTCTGTGTAGAAGTGGTAGTGGCTACCATCTCTTTTAAGCACAGTGGGAGTGTCTGTGTTAGAGCCATGTTCCAGGCTGGACCCTCATATCATGGTTTTAAATCTCAGTGCCAGAAAGATTTTATGGGGTCATACAACTACAGGGGGAGTCTGATTCCAGAAGCTCTCCTGCTCTTGGAAAGTTTTCAGAGACAACAGTGGGTAGGGGGAGTTGTCATGGAACCCTTCTAGACTAGATCTAATGTTCCTGCCTGCTACCTTTGCTCTACAGGTGTTAGCTAACCTAAAGTTCAGCCCTACTTGGGGCATAGAACGGACCCTTTCATTGTGAGGCTGCCCAGATTGAATGGACCTGGATTTCAGGGTCCCACAAACCACAGTTTGAATATTAACTCTTTTACTAGTGTTATGACTTTTGAATGTGTCATAAGCTCCTTAGGGCCTCTGTCTTCATATCTGTAAACTACTTGAGGAAAAAAAAAACCCTATTTCCCATATTTTCTCTGGGAAATAAAACAAGATAGTATATATCTAGCAGGCTTCTTTGAGTGTAATAAGATTTCAGTAAGTGCTATTGTTTTTAAAATCACTGAGGCTTGAGCAGGTTTCCTACAATTCCCTGGTACAAGGCTGATGCTAAGTTTTTGTGGGTTTCCTTCTCAGCTACTTGGTGTTGGTAGGTGTGAGTTACCTCTGCTGGATAACAGACACAGAAGTAATGTCTGTCTTGTTATTTATACTTGTAATTTAGTGATATCTGTTTCCTTTCCTAAGGGGCTATTATCATATCAAAGTCGCACTTATTGCAACTTGAATAATGATAAAGTCGTAGCAAGCTATCAACAAATAACTGTGCACTGAGTTTTTACTATGTAAAACGTTGTTTTAAGTAGGCATTGTGGGGTACAAGAATTATAAGCAAAGTTTCTGTGTTTTAGGAACTGTCCATATATTTGGGAAGACATAATATTCAGAAAACACTAAATCCTCAAGGTAGGAAATAAAGGCCAAATGAAGAGCATAGATAATCTTTGTGTAAATAAATAAAATGATATTTACTTATTGTATCTTCAAGTACAGATGATACTTATTTTTTTCCACATTTTTTTTGTTGGTGCAGCATCATTGTAATGATGGGATTTGTTATTACATATCCATACATGCACACAACATAACAGTATAATTTGGCCAGTATCACTCCTCAACATAGATAATACACTTATTCTTGATTCCACCCCCTCCCTGACCTTCACATCCAGTTCACCAGTTCTGCTTCTGGAATTCATCTCAAATCGATTATTTTCTTTCCATCTCCATCACCATCTTGGAAGTCTATGTGCATCATCAGCTCTGTTTGACTATTGCTATGGACCCTGACTGATCTCTCTCTTTCTTTTCTTTTATCTTGTTTCATTTTGTCCTTCAATACTAGGGATTGAACCCAGGACCTCACACATGTTAGGAAAGTGCTGTACCACTGAGCTACATCCCAGTATCTCTCTCCTTTTACTCCTGTTCTTTCTTCATACTTTCTATACCTGCTAGTCCAAGTGTTCTTTCAAGAACCTAAGTCAGATCATTTGGTTCCTTTGCTCAAAACTCTCCCAGAGAATTCTGTTGATTTTAAAACAAGATCCAGCCAGGCTTTTCCCCCCAAACTGACAGGGCTGTTTGGCTCAGCTTTTCTCTCCACCTTCATCTCATGCTCCTCTCTCTCTTACTAGGCTCCAGTCACTTTGCCCTTTTCGGAACAGAGCAAGAGCTGTCTCTGTCTCTGTCTCTCTTTCTCTCTCAGGGTCTTTGGATTGGATACTTCACTGGATTGACATGTTCTCTGGTCCTAAACATGACTGGATCATTCTCGTCCTTCAGATCTTAACTCAGATGCTACCTCTTCAAAGAGATCAAAGCATTTCCAGTCACTCTATTTGAAAAGTCTTTCCTATCCTCTCACTTTATCTTCCTATGTAACTTTTACCACAATCTGAAATCATCTTCCTGATTTACTCTTTTGTCTTTTGACTCTTTCCCTAAGTTCCATGAGGGCAGTGATCTTGTCCATTTTGTTCACTGGGATAGTGACTGGCACGTACTAGTTTCTTGATAAGTACGTGAGTAAGTGAACAAATTAGCATGGACCACAAAAGGTTAGAGGACTTTAAGCCATGACTCTGTTAGTCATGGAGGACGTTAGGCATTGAGAAGGGTTTTGCCAGGTCTACGGGAGAAGGAGTGCAAGGGGAAGAGAAAGAGAGTGAGCCCAGGTGGAGGGAAATGAACTGAGGTGGGAGGGCAGATACCGTAGGGTTTCAGAGATGGAGCAGCTCTTGATTCCACTATTGGGCACCCATAACTGTTTATGTGACTTTGGGTGTCATTGGACCATTTGAGCCATCTTCGCCTGTAAAAGTTAAGGGGAAAACAGTCCTTACTATGAAGGGTTATACGTGAATAGTAATGATGTATACTTGGGGTTCTTTGGAATACACATAATGATAATTGGTAGTCATTCCTACTAGTATTTAATTCAGATTGGAAGTTTGTAGAAATGTGGATGCCAAGACTTTAACTCAGTTCTACTGAATCAGAAGAGTTCTGAGTAGGGGTAGGGTAGAATTTCAATTCAAGTACTTATCCTAAGTTCCCTAGGTGTACAGCTGTTGTTTAGAACTGTGTGTTTAATCCAGGGTGGGCTGGGATTCTCTCTAAACATCTCTTGCTATGGGACTGTCCAACTTGACTAACTCTGTGATGGGAATTCAGAGTCACAAGTTCAGGGCCCCACAGGGCCATCTCCTTTAGCTTCTCAGCTTAGTTCCTGGAGATCAAGTCAATGATTTTTTACTAATCTGATGATTTTTAAAAGAAAAATATTTTTGCTACTATATAAAAAAATTCTTGTAGTCACAACTAAAGTCATTGTACCTTCCATTATTTTTGGACATGTCCAAGATGGAAGCCAGGCTGATTGGCTTTCACACTCTCATTCTTTTAGGCTCTATCGTTCTTCCCTAATGCAACTACCTGTTGCTGGGATACCTCCACAGTCTCTCCACTGAGCTCTTTAGGATTCCAGCTTCAGGCTACACACACCTACATAAACCTATACTATGGCATTCTTCATAATGTCCACTCTGCTTCCTGCGGTAACTGAACCCTGGCTTAAACTAGATGACTGGGCAGTCTTATAAATTATTAACCACCTGCCTGCTTGGCTTATGTACACACAAATAAACTCATGTCTTGGAATGTTTGGGGCTAATAGTAAATATGTACAAAGTTTGATGTGGGAAAACATCAAGAAAGCAGGGGGTCCTATGTCTGGTAAATATGTGTGAAAAGAGAACAAACCCTGCAAGCAAACACCGGATGAGAGAGTAGACAGAACTGGAGATTTATGAAATGACTGCCACATCCTGGTCCTGTAACTGCTCATGACTTCAGTTTCTATCGACTGGAAACTAGCCTCCTTTTCTTTTAATCTCAGCCAAAAGACTGGTCAAGTGAGTTGGGCTGTTGTATTGAGGGTTATTATTTTTTTCTTTTTTCTTTTTTTTTTTTTGTGGGATAACGACAGTGCCAACAGATGAGACCTTGATCTGGGAAAATCCCTTTAGGGAAATAACTGAGGTTCTGGAACAGACCAAACAAGCATCCATAATGAGACAGAGGAGAGCAATTCCACTAAAATCACTAACTCTGAATCAAGGCTTCAGAGAAGCCACCTGTTCCTAAGGCCAAGCATGGTTGATGGAGAGGCGGGAACATATTTTATCACTTTCTCTATTTGGAATGCTTCTGTTTTAAAAGCCTGGAAGTCAGGAGTGCTTTGTTTTCTTGGCTCTTTCTATAAATTGAGGAGAAAACAAAAAATCAGAATGAACGCCATAAGTTTTTTCCCCTTCTGTTTTCAGGCCTAACGGAGACTATTGGTTACATTTGGAACCATTACTACCTTTTACATTATATTTATATTCTTTCTTGAGTAGCATTGTATCCACTAGCTCCCTACAATTGCACAACATGAGAAAATTAGCATGCTTTTCTCCTTCCCTACATCTCATTGCTCAGGTTTTATTGAGATAGTTTGGAAGTTTATTTCCAAGTTGTTATTTTTTACATTGCTTGGCCTTTAGTTCTAAAATACTTTACTAATAGTTACATCAAGCTCTATGATTCCAATTTAAATGATTCTGGAAACTTATTTGTACATCTTGCTGATTTCATAGTTCATTAGTATTTCTTCTAAGACGTGTCTGCCTTCACCCCTTTCTTAGGTTATTTTTTAAAAAATATTTTTTTAGTTGTAATTGGTCACAATACCTTTATTTTATTTTTTTTTAATGTGGTGCTGAGTTGAACCCAGTGTCTCGCATTTGCTAGGTGAGCGCTTTACCGCTGAGCCACAACCCTAGCCCCTCTTAGGTTATTTGTTCCAATTCATTTTCTTGTTGGACTAGAGGATTTTTTGTTGTTGTTGTTGTTACCAAAAATTGAAACCAGCAGTGCTTAACCACTGAGCCATATCCCCAGTCCTATTTGGTATTTTATTTAGAGATAGGGTCTTGCTAAGTTGCTTAGGCCTCCTTAAGTTGCTGAGGCTGACTTTGAACTTGGGATCCTCATGCCTTGGCCTCCCTAGGCACTGGGATTATAGGCATGTGCCACCAAGCCTGACTGGACTATAGTTATTTTTGACATTTTAAAAAAGAATGACACACATTTGGATTTTTAAAAATTCTAAAATGTCAGAAAATGATTTTATTATGCTCTTGTGTGAAGTATAGTTTGGTTGGGTCTAAAATGGTAGTATTGTAATCTTTCTTCTTCAGATAGTTCTCTGTAAATAGTCCCTTGACTGTTAGTAGATAGAGTTGTAGAAAAGAAATTTTATGTCAATTTTATAATTCTATCTCCCTCTTTGCTAATATTTTTTTTTTCTCTGAAAGGTTCATATGAATTGAATGTTTCGAAGATAAATGCTTTCTCCATTACTTTGCCTTAAAAAGTTCAGAGATTTCTTACATATTTCATTTAATATTCAGTTGGCAAGAGTTGCTACAATTGCATTATCATCTACTCAGAAGTTAATGACCTAAAGATACATAGTAAAAGGTTCTAGACAATTTAATATTTAAAGAACCCTACGATGTATTATTTCATAGACTGAGGAATTCTTTATAAGTAAATAATCTTATAATTTGACCATTCTCTAGGTGTGCATGTTTTGAAAATTTCAGACATACCTATTTGCTGTATTTCTTGACAACTGTATTTTATAAACCTACCATTATTTGATAGTTAGGATTTTCTTTTCCCAGGTGTGTGACCTTTATGATTATTAAATGTGTATTTACAAAATGCTGATTTAGGATTAGAAGTTGGGGCTCATCACTAGTGACGTTTTGCTTCCCTTTGCAGAGATCGACTGTGGCAGCCCTCCGGAAGTGCGGAATGCCATCTTGGTGGAGAATCACAGGTCCAGCCTGGGTGGTGTAGCTCACTATGTCTGTCAAGAGGGCTTTGAGAGCCCTGGAGGAAAGATCACTTCTGTTTGCACATCGAAAGGCACTTGGAGAGAAAGCACTTTCACCTGTACAGGTAGAGATTCCATTCTGCTTCTGTTATCTGGAAACAGAACAGCCAGGGGGAACAGGGAATGTAAAATGTGAGGCCTGATTACAGCCTCACTCCCTACTGTGCCTGGTTCTGCCATTTACCCGGGTGGCTGCCTGGCTTTAGATTTGTCAGCTAAATCCTGAAGATTTAGAAGGTGGATTGGGAAGATAAATTGGATAGAAGATTGTATGCATCTCTTTTGAAATACCTTAAATCACTATGATTCCTGTCTCCTTGGCTTTGTGGGCTAAGAAATTTTACACCATGAGCCATTTTCTCAGAGGGACATACTCCCAACTTAGCATATGTTGGCATGGTAGCTTTTCAGAGAAGAGATGACATGATGGGAAACAGGCTTAAAATTTTTTTCTTTTATTAATTGTGGTAAAGATACAAAATTACCATCTTAACTATATTTAAGTTCAGTAGTGTCATGTATATTCACAATATTGAACACCCATTGCCAGCATTTTTAATTTGTCTTTCAAAACTGAAACTTTATGCTCATTACAGTTCCCCAGGCCTCCCTTGGCACCCTGCCATCCCACTATCTGTCTCTTAAGGATTTGATTACTTTAGGTGTCTTATGGCATTTTCTATTTGAGACTGATTTATTTCACTTAACATGATATTTTCAAAGTACATCTATGTTGTATAGCCACACATCAGAATTTCTTTCCTTTTTAAGGCAGAATAATATTCCATTGTATGTATGCATAGACATTTTATTTATCCATCTGTCAATGGACGCTTGGGTTGCTTCTACTTTTTGGCTATTGTGAACAATGCTGCTATGAACATGGGTTTACAAATATATCTTTTAGATCTTGCTTTCAGTTATTTTGGATACATGTCCAGAAGTGGAATTGCTGGTAAAAAGGAGTTTTGAGACTTCTTTTCAAATTCTAGCATTGCCATCTATTAGATGTGTGTCACTAGGCAAGGCATTCTGTATCACGGGGTGGCCAGCACCTCACCAGGGAATTCTTGCTTGCTTGGAGGGATAAGCCTCCTAAGAAATTAAAGTCTAAAATAAATTAGTGAAGAACAAAAGACAAAATCAGAAAGATAGTTTCAAAAAGTTGGAGCCCCTGGTAGGTCCAGTCCACACAGGAGCTGGAGCTAGGCAATTAGCTTATTTAAGGAGGTAAACCAACGGCAGGGATAATGTTATAGGGGCGGAGTCTTGCTTTGTGACATCTTTCAGTCAGCAGGTTGATTGGCATTTTGTAGGTCATACCCATCTCAGAGGGGCTGTGTGGCTACAGCAGGTCACCCCATCTCTGGTGCTGTGTGGGACCTTTGGCAGAGCTTGAATAGGGCTACAATGTGTCTGGGCAGTCTTACATAGAGGAAATGTCCACTGGAAGTTCCCAGACACCAGATTCTCCTATTCATTAGGCTTAGATGTGCGATAGTCCACACACAACCCACGATGGCTCTCAACAATTAAGAGCCCCAGTTTCCTCATCTATAAAAGGGGCAACATTAAAAAAGTGTGCCCATCCTTTTTCAAAGAGTGCTGAGAGGGAATCCAATGAGATAATCTATGGGGGCATTTTGAAAAGTTCAAAGCACCATGCACATGCCAGTCTTTTTCTGAATTATGAGCTTTGTGTGAAGATCTTCTCATGAATCAGAAGTGTGTACCCCTACATTCTTCAATTTACCCTCAGTCCCCAAGAGACAAAGTGGGTAAAGGCAGTCATTCTTACCATTTGTGATGGTTGGTCAGGGAGTGTGACAAAAAGTTGTCACATAGTCTTCAGTGGCTCTTGGAATATATTTCTGCATTGCAACTTGGTTAGTTCCGAAGACAGGTCTCTAAGGAGTGAAATCTCAAGATGGCTTTGGTTTGGGTGTCTGGATTGATTAGCAGCAGAATTGTGATAGAGAGTCTTGCCAAAAATTTCCATGGGAAAGTCTAGCCAGAGCAAGTAAAACTTGTAGACTTCTGGTGATTATTTGTCCATAGAGTGATTGTTCCTAATTTCGGGGATAGGAATTTGATGTAATCACCCATTCACTCAATAGACATCTTTAGTATGCGTTATGTATGTGGTTCTTTAGGAGGTACTACCCTCTAGGAATTTACGGGGCAATAGGGGAAACAGACCCCCCCCACCACCGAAAAAAAATGCATGCACACATGTACAGGTAATATTTTGCAAAGAAATTCAAGACCTCTGGAGTCCTTGGGTAGAGCATCTTTGGAATAGCTACAAAGTGCAGCTTTGCTTCTTGGGACCTGTGTGAAATTTCTACGTTCAATTCTGCCTTGAAATTTCTATGTTCAGTCATCTCCATCATCAATGCAAAACGATACAGGCCATACACTGAAATCTTAGAAACAAAAAGGATAAGAATCCTAAGACAGAGCTCAACCTTTGAGACAGGTCTCATTGACTCACCAGAGAAGCAAGGGCAAACCTGTAATGAACATCAGAGATTCCAGGGTCTCAGTCTAACTCTTTGAGAAAATGGAGAAGAACTGGTGCTGGACTAGACTGATGGTCACGCCAACCTTTCGTTGAATCTCTAGCAGCATCTTTGAGCGTTATTTGGAGGAAACAAGGCAGCTGCCTCCTGACAGCATTCCTAGCACCCAGAGCGTCTCATGGAGTCACTGGATAAGAGAGCTGGGTATAGCTTTTGGACCATCAGCCATTTGCTTCATGGCCCCAGCTTCTCTGCCTCCGCCATTCAGAACTCAGTGAGGCCCAAGAATGAGTCACTACATGAAAAAACAGTGGATCTGCATGGGGCATAGTAAGCTATTAATTAGCTCATCCTTGCAGAGCACTTTGAAGAACAAACATGTTATGTAACTGCTAATTATAATTACCATCCTCAGCCTGCCTGCCACCTTTCACAAAGCCGGTGGCTCCAGCTGCAGCTGTTTCCGTGGGCCCGTGCTAGCTCTGATCTAAGGGGAAAGAAAGGCCTTCTCCCTGTGAGCTGAGAGCTTCCTGTGACGAGGCCTCTGTGCCTTCAGACTGGATTGGCAGCTAAATTCAATTTCCGCAGATAAAGGGAATGATTTACATGCTGATTAATTCATGGTGCAGTGTAGATGATCTCTGGGTGGGTAGGTAGGAGAGGTTTCTAGAAATGTAGTGAGATGCTGATTACCGTGGCTCTTGCCTAGCGGCCCCTTCTTTCTTCTTTCCCCTGCCTTTCACCCATGTCTTTACCCTGCTTCCCGCCCATCCCGCCTCCCTCTGTGCATTTTGTGTTTGCCTTCCTCAGTGTTCACTTTTGGCTCCCCACTCCCACCTTCCCATACTTGTCTCTCTCCTATACTTGAGTGTCGAGTTCCAAACCGAGTGGAATAATTTATCTTCATTTTATATGGATTTTTAAAAATCACCTGAAAAAGGTTTTTGGAGCCCTTGTTCCTTAGGATTAGCCGCCCAGATCCGTAATGTGTTTTTAATGGAGTGTGAACTCTAACGAGGTGGTGGGACTTTTTTCTCGGCCAGTTTGGACTGGAAACTCCAGACAGCTGGGAATTAGGCAGCCACGTTAGTGTCTGGAAAAACCCCAGCTTGATGTCAGTGAGTCGGTTTACCTCAGGATCAAAGAGGCTGATTCATTCTTGAAAAGGCTGTCCCTGACTTCCATTCTGCACAGGTCATTTGGTTTTTTTGTTTAGAGCCTGAGTTAATAATTACAAGGTTGACGCTACTCACTCCATGCTCTCAAGAGAGTGATGTCTCCCCTGGAACACAGACTGTTCCTCTGCCAGGATCCCCTCTGTGGCCCCTAACCTGCTCTGGGTGCTGCTGCCAAGGCTGACAGACCTTTGTTGGCCTTTGTTCTTTCTGTTTGGTTGTTGACCCTCCTCTCTAGCCCAGGGAACGCTCACCTGCAACCTTGCACATTTCAGATGGAAAAGAAAGGTCAGCTGGAATAAATGGGGATGTGCCTATAAGTAGCCACATGGCTGATTGTGTCTGACTACGTGAAGAGTGTTTGGACCATCAAACATTATTGGCATTGCTGACTGAGCACCAGCTCACATGCCTGGGGCTCTCCTGGGGGCCTTAATGCTTGATTTTGTTTCATCCTCAGACAAACCTTGTGAAGTATTCGTTTGGTTTCACAGATGAGTAATCTGAGACTCATAAAGGGTCAGGCAGTTTTCACAGGGTTATTCAATAACCAGCAAATGGTCAAGGATTTGAACTCAGGTCTATAAACCCTGAAAGCCCGCTCTCTTTCTCTTTCCTATACTTGGGTCTCCCAAGCTTGAATTATTTTCATACCATCCTGATCATGTTTTCCATAGTAAGACCATCATTTACTTGATAGGTTTGACTTTTAAATATATTTGTGTGTGTGTGTATTTTTTTTTTCTTTTTGAGATGGGGTCTGGCTGTGTTGCCCAGACTGGTCTTGAGCTCACTTGGATAATGTCTCCTCCTACTTTAGCCTCCCGAGTAGCTGGGATTGCAGTTACGTACCATCACATCCAGCAAAAGAACTTATATTTTAAACTTAAATGTGTAGGTAAAGGGTACTTTCTGGTGTTTGTGATGTCATGTGTTTGATGAATGAGGTATATTTTCTCTAGTATTCATGAAAATCAATACATAGTGAACATATAAAAATTTATTCATGTGCCACCAAAAATCATTCTAGAGTGTGTGTAATGCATTTCTGGAAAACCCTACTCTAAGCCATGCTACGTCTACTCTTTTTATCTAACTTTAAATTAAGACTCAAAGAAAAGACACGTTAAGACATGTATGGCCAAACAGGCATTTATTCGAGGTAATCACCTTGGAAAATTGTACCCTGATTTCAGTGTTGTTGCCATTATCAAAATGCATTGGATTCTCTGTGTGGGGATGGCCTTTGGAAGTGGTCTGTGAGTCATATTAGAAGATCACCATATTACCTTTACAATCAGGTACTGTTTCAACTAGAGATGGCACTGAGCTTGACCATCTTTTTGAGTCATGTGAATTCTGAATGACCAATTCGTATTTCCAAAAATAAAGAAAAAAGAATATAGAATGGAATCCCTGACTTTCCAGGGGGACTTCTGAAAGAGTGGTCGATGCCCACCATCTCTGTGTCCTCATCTCCTCTTCTCAGTTTACTGAAGGGACACAAGGGCATCCAGGAAACCCACTTCTCTCTTCAAGGTTCCTAATGACCACCTAACTGCCAAATCCATGTTCTAGTTTCAGCCCTTGTTCCTCTTAACCTTTCCAGAACTTTTGTATTGTTGATTATCCACCCATCCATTCATCTATTCATTCACCCAACCAGATGACATATATTTTTTGATTGTCTATGTCTAAGGAAGGTGCTAGGGTCAGGGGATGGAGAGCTAAGCATGGTCTTGTCATTATAAAGCCTCGCTCAGGAGCGATAGACATTTAAAAAAATGAACTACATTATAATTTAGTTACAAATGTGATAAGTACCACACACAGAGCAATATTAGACTCTAACAGAATATCAAAATACTTATTTTATGTAGGTGCATTGTATGTTTATACACCCCCTCCCCAAACACAAGAGTAAAGAAAAACCAAAGTGCATATTTGTTCACCCTTTGAGGCTTCATTTCCCCCAATTCCATGAGGGTTCCATTGGAGGCTGTAAGGGCCTTCATTTTTCAAGCCATTGAGACCTGAATGTCTTCCAGGTGGACAGGCCTTCTCTACCTGCCTCTACCCAAGGTCAAACCTCAGATCTGGTCATGACACTGTGGGCACGCCAGCAGGGGAGAAAGCCATAGGTAAAGGGACAGAGAGGTAGAGCTTGCCTCCAAGACTGTGACAACCTGTCTCAGGTTGGGATGAGGAGGTTGTGGGGTGGGAAGGGAGATACCCTCAAGGGAGAGACACTCCTTCATCCTCTCTCTCCTCCACTTCCTGGACACCGCTTTTGCATGGCCAGCCCCTTCATCTCTTCTGCATTGCCCTTTCTCCCCTGGCTCCCTTGGGTCTTGGTGTTTGTTTGCTACTCTCCTCTCTGGATTGCCTCGATGTCCCACCTGCACCTCTGCCTTCAGCTACCACCTGCAGACCCCCAGCTCTTGAGACTGAACAGTCAGCAGCTACCTCAGATTTAGCACGTCCTCACCAGGGCTCCTTCCTCTCTTTCTCACAGGCCCAGTCTGCCCCCTCTTCTATTTCTTAGGAGAGCAGTAAAAGGAGGTCCATTCAGATGCTCGAGCTTAAGACTGGCCGGCAGCCTAGCCTCCCTGCTCTTCCTTCTTTCTCACCTCCTATTGATTCTCATTCAGAACTGCCTCTTGTTTTTGTAATAAGTGCCCTCATTCCATCTCTTGACCTCTTGGCCGAGCAGCTTCAAAGTCAAGGCTCTTAGCTGTGATGTCTGAGACATCTAATTAAGAATCTTGACTCGCCTGCTTCCTAGCTTTAGGACCTTTGGCCGGTTACTTAACATCCCTAAACCTCAGGTCTATAAAATGGCACAACAATGTCTAGCTCATGGGGTTACTTCGAAAATTGAAATACTTTGCATAGTATCTGGTTCATAGTAATACTCGATGTATATTCTCTGTTCTGGTTTTAACTATTGCTTCTTTTGACTGCTGAGAATGTGAGATCAAGTCTATCAAGCGCTATCTGTGATGTATGGGAATCACTGAGTAAATAGCATTATATTCCTTCTCTGTGACCTCCAGTTCTTCTGTGCTCTAGTGCTTCCTTCAAAATGCACTCGAGTCATCTAAGAAACATATGTTCCTGTCATTCTCCTGCTTTTAGCTCTCTATTGGAAGTGAGTCTGCTCTTAACTTGGCAAGCAACGTCTTCCCAGAGTGATCCTGTGCTCCCTGGGCAGCCTCTCTTCCCATCTTTCCTCCTCCTCAGTTATGTGACCTCCCTTTCTCACTCTGAATATGCCATGCCCTTTTGCTGTCCCAGGCTTCAGACTTGCTATTTCATCTTCTCATTAGGGTCATGAGTTCCAGGAGGCTCGTCTCCCAGGTCCTCCACTGAGAGTTGGTTTCCTTTTTCTCTACGCCTGTGTTACTTGTGTGCAGCTTTGTAATAATACTTCTGAGTTGCAACTTACCTACTTTTGTGTTTTCTTCCTCCATGAGGCACTGTGATCCTCAAGGGAAGGACTGGTGTTTAGGTCATTGTTCACAGTCCAGTGGTTGGCATGGTAGGATGCTGCACATTTGGTGGCCATTTTGTTAGTGGTGAATAGTGAATGAAGAGCCCTAGAGGCAGTTCCAAAGGAGACTTCCAGAAATGTTTTTATTAGTACTATAGGAATAAGGGCAAATCTCCTCAAGTGTTCTCTTTTAAAGGGGGAATATTAATATAGAGGTTTAGTATCTGACATGTTTGTAAAGAGGTGTTTCCAACTGATTTATAGATGCATGAAGAGAAACTCCATTCAATTTTGTTAAACTGCTCCTTAGGATGAAGTATCTGACATCTCTACGATCATATCTGGGTCCCGTCTGTGCAGAGTGTGGCACAGGTGGAGGCAGATGGCGTCTTTGAGATGTCATCTTCAGTTGTCATAATGGATGAACAAAAAGGAAGGACAAGGAAGAAAACTCCTTCCTTATCTCTGTGTGGGTGACCAAGGGACCCAAAGTGAGAAGGAAATTTGCTTTACTGGCAACTCAGAGAGAAGGTGAGGGGTGAGATACTTTCTTTTCCTTCTAGATCAGGTGGTGATTAGCATTAGAGGGTTTTGAGGAAGCACAGTTAAAGTTTAGGGCTCTGGGGTTTTGAAGGGCAGCAGAGAGGAAGGAGCCAGGAACATTTAGGGCTTGTTCAGGCTGACAAAAGACTGGTGCCAACATGATCTTTATGTTACCCACAGAGGTGAACTGATAAGGTCATTGTATCCTTACGTTACCCATCTCCATAACTGGAATATTTCTTTGATTTTACGTAATCTGTGTTTTGGGGAGAAACACTTATGTAGAGACCCAGGAATTCTTTAGACAGCTATTAGTCCGCTTTCTGTCACTGTGACAAAACACCTGAGAAAATCAACTTAAAGAAAGGTTTATTTAGGTTCATAGTTTTAGAGGCTTCAATCCATGATCATGTGACTTTGCTGTTTGTGGGGAACCTGTGGTAAGGCTGTACATCATGGAGGAGAGCATGGTGAAGCAAACCTGCTCACCTCATGGTGGCCAGTAAGTCGGAGGGGAGAGAGTGGGAGGCGGATAAATGAGAGGTTGGGGTGGGCAGAGAAAGGAAGGTGGTCTGGGAACAAAATAAATTCTTTAAGGCCACATCCTGCTTCCTCTAACTAGGCCCCATGTTCTGAAGTTTCCACCACCTCCCAATAGTGCCACCAGCTGGGGACCAAGCCAAGATACATGAGTCTTTGGGAGATGTTCCAGAACCCAACTCTAACAACCATACGTGATCCTTTGGTATCTCTGTAGGAGTTTGCCTGTTATCATCTCTCTCAGACTCCATTTATTCTCATTAACCCATGAACAGATAATGTGGAGCATAGAATCCAGGTAGTGCTGGGATGGAATTATTCAGTAGAGATATAAAATAGTTAATGGGCAGAGAGATCACTAGACTCGGGCAATCCACACTGGGCACTGGTTCTGAGTATGGGAAAAATGAATTGACCCTATACATGCCAGAGGTTCAGGCTTTCTTTGGAGACTGAGAAGAAATTTACTAGAAGGAAGGAATAAGAGCCGAGTGAAGGGTTAATTTTTTTGGAATGAAGAATTACCTTTCTCACTCTTCATGATTGGGATCTTGCCTTAGTTTCCTGGAAAACAAAGCCAGAGGTAGAGGGCTGATATTTATTATGTAATTGGAAATACAGCCCAAGGGACCAGGAGTGTAGACCGAGAGGATAAGGAAGGGTAAGAAGGAGAGCCAACGGTAAGGTTGCCTTATGGTTCTAAGAACAGTTGAGTCCTTAGGGTTCTCTCTGTATAAGAAAGATGACATCATGTACAGTAGTGATAGTTTTGCTTATCTTCAGGAACTTTGATTTTAAAGAAATGAAAATTTGGATGTCCCTTAACCCCTATCCGAACTACTTCCTAGGTCATTGGTTGACCCGGTCCACTGGAAACTGTTCCCTCAGAGAACCAATTCCCTAATATGTTTCCCCACATTGCCAGATTTGTTAGATGGAAAATTTTCAGAGTACTTAAGAGAAGCAGAACCCAAAGAAATCATGGCTTCTTAATAGACCAGGATTACTTGGCTCCAGTTGAAGGAGTCCCAGGAGTAACCAGAACCTTGTGTAGAATTCATTTTAGTTCACCCCAAGCTGCTCCTAAGGATCGGTGGTGACTGTCATTGCCCCCTGTGAATGGTTCCACCACTCAGTTGGGATGAGCAAGTGGAAGTGGATCTGACCTGTGCAGGTGTAGGGGAGATTCCGGTCAGGACAGCTCTGGGCCTTGTTCCATCCTACCTGAGTGGAACGACAGTGGCATCCAGTGGCCCGTGGGACTAATCGCAGGTTGGAACTCTTCTCCATCCTCAAGCAGGAATCTTCTCCTGGGCCAGACTCATTCCTGATGAAGAGAAGTTGGGTGACCGGTCTGGGGCGGCTTAGATCGCTGATACGGGATCAGAGTCAGAGCCTGAATGGTGATGGGCAGACATACTAGCTGGACGGATAAACTATCTACAACTAGGATTTTCCTGAAATCTGTTGATGCGTTTTTTTGAGTTGACTCTCTTTTTCTATTCTAGAAAAACCCACAGAGATTAATGAAGTGTCAGTGTTTAATAACACTTGTGTGAGGTGGCAAACGAGCTCAGGAAGAGTAAACTCCAAGATCGTGTACGTGGTAAGTTAAATGATCATTTTCCTGCTACGGCAGGAACAGTAACCCAGGGAAATATGACTCAGAAGGACTTGGTTCTGTAAGAACATCTCAGTCTAATTGCTTTCCAATCCCATTGCCATTTTTAAAAGGTGACTGGAATTTTTAAGATATCTCGATTGTTTTGTTATTTTGTACTTTGGGTTTGATCTGTTTGTCACTCAACAGGATGTAAACATGGGGGCTGCTTTTATAGTTGGTGTCATCCTTATTGCTGTTTCCAAGCACTCGGGTTCTCTCTCCAGAGCAAGCCTGGAAACATCTGCTGAGTTGGTGACAGAATGCAGCCAGCGGCCCTGGGGTTGTGACTTCCTCCCTTTACCAGTGATTATTTGCAGGCAGCGTGGCACTCCCTAGACAGATTCCTCATTTATGTTGCTTCTTAGGGTTTATTGATTACTGGACTGATTGGACCTCATCATCAGAGACCTGATGGCCGAGGTTGACCATTTGTCCTCCCTGCTTGAGTCTTAGTTGATCAGACCAGCGTCCTAGTGGGGTCTCTTGTCTTTTCCTCTCTCTCAAAGATACACATAAAAGGGCAACGGCTGGACCCTGTGGGATCAGTTCATGAGGAGATAGTCAACTTGACTACAGACAGCAGGACCCCAGAAACGTGCCTTGACCTGTACCAAGGCACCAACTACACCGTGAGCATTTCCACAGCCCCTCCCAGGCGCTCTGTGCCTGCCATCCTTGGTTTCCAGACAGCTGGTAGGTGGAGGCGAAGTCTCATTTCCTCTAGAAAAATGCTAAGTGTAGGGTGCTGGGAATGTGCTTTAGCATGTACTGGGCAGGAGAGTTTCTGTTGGTTTTCTGAGATGTGTGTGTGTGTTTGTGTGTGTGTGTGTGTATAGTTACTTCAGGGGTCAGAGCTAGAACAGGTCTAGTAGGAAGATTCCTATTCAGTTTCTACAGAGTTGAAAAGTGAAGGCAGCCATAAGATATCACTGTTAGCAGAAGAGAGGAGTAGACCAAAGGGAGCTTTCAGAAGTGAGTATAAACTTCACTGCACATACTTGTCACATGGATTTTTTTAAAAACAGCACTGTGACAATTACAGTAAGCTTTTTTTTTTTAAAAGAATTCTTAATATTAAGACAGGTTTATAACACACCTTGAGAAACCATTGGTATCATTTATTATTTTGGGGAAGTTAACTAGCTGTTTGATGTCCCACTTAAGAAAATCTACCTCGGAATAAGAAGCTATGCTCCATTTGTGTACAATATGTCAAAATGCATTCTACTGTAAAATCAATCAATCAATCAATCCCTACAAACTCATTAAAAAAAAAAGTACCTCAACCCTCAGATATTGCTAGGTACTGGGAGGTGACATTGAAAGTCTGTCAACCTAAATAATGTAACAGCAACTATGAAATCACATAAGCTAGACCTCTCAATATCTATAGAGAAATAAAATAAAATAATTTCTTTTTAAGTAAATAATAGGAAAGATATCATAAAATTAATATGTACCTAGAGAAACTAAAAAATTAATGAACTGCTATGAATTTACAGGGATGTCTTTAAAAGGTCATCACAGGACTTGAAACTTACCTGTCACTGTGAGTCAGAGTAACAGTTGGCTGTTCAGTCAGCTTGTTTACAAATATCTGATTACCTCTTCAAGTGACTTTCGCTGGGGAAAACATGGTTTTTGGGGTCAGATAGACCTGATTTTGCATCTTAACTCTGCAACCATTGAAGAACAAGCACAATTATAGCTGAGTTATTTAATGTCTTTGGACTGCTTTCCTCTGTCTGAAATTTTAAATGGAATTGGATTAAATGTGCAAGTTCATCTAGTGAGAATTAGCATTTATACTGGGGCGTCCCAGCTGGGAGAAAGGTACGTCTCTATCGTCATTCAACATTTCCCATCTTTCTCTGTTTATGTCTGTTCTATAAATTTGTCATTCTCTGCCCTTCAGTCCTGCACATTCCATTGTTTGATTCCCTTTGGTTAAAGTTGGACACATTTGCTCATAAAAGTTTCACCTCGTTAAGAAAATGTTTCTTTGACAGCTTTGTCAGTTTTTCCCAAGATTTTTGGTCAGTTTATGTTTCCTAGATTTTCTTGAGTCCATTTCCATAATTTTAATTTTCTTTCAAAATGTCCATTCAGGCTGGGCGCGGTGGCGCCATGCCTGTAATCCCAGTGCCTCCAGAGGCCAAGGCAGGAGGATCGTGAATTCCAAGCCAGTCTTAGCACCTTAGTGAGGTTGTAATCAATTTAGTGAGACCATAAGCAATGTAGTGAGACCCTGTCTCAAAATAAAAATATAAAAAGTTCTGGGGCTGGGGCTGGGATTGTAGCTCAGTGGTAGAGCGCTTGCCTTGCAAGTATGAGGGTTTGATCCTCAGCACCCCGTGAAAATAAAAAAATAAAGGTAAGATGTCCATCTACAACTAAAATATTAAAAACAAAAAGACTGGGGATGTGACTTAGTTACCAGTTACCACCCCCCCACACACAAAAAAAATGTTCATTTGGTAGAGATTTTTAAATATATTGGCAGAATGGCATATGGAATATTTGTTTACAACTCCTTTGGGGCTATAGGTTATATAATTCCAGGTTACACTGATTCTTAATTTTTTTCTCTCTCTTTAAAAGTTGATTTTCTTGGGTTGTCTTGTTACACTTTTCTTTTCTGGAAGAAAATTGTCTTTTCCTTTTCAAACTTGTTAATTTCTCTTACCTTGATTATTTTCATCTCCGTGCTTCCCTTAAGTTGATTATATTGTTCTATTTCTAAATTCTTGAGTTGAATACATAATTCAATTTACCCCCATTCTTTCCTATTTGATGATAAAAGTCCTTAATATTTTTTTCTCCTTTCTGGATTTGAGCTTTTGCAGAATCCCTGAGGCATTGATTCATATTCTGTTTATCCTTACTTTCAAAGCTTGATGTAATTGTTATTCTGATTTTCCTTTTGGTTGAAGAATTATTTATGAGAATGTTAATATATATTCTCTTTACCCTTACTTTCAAAGCATTATATAATTGCTATTTTGATATTTCTCCTTTGATTGAAGAATTAATTATAATTATGTCATACAAGTGGTAGTTTTTTCCCTTTTTAATTTTTACACTTCATTGTTAATTTCTAGTTTTATTACATTTTGATATGCTTTGGGGGATTGATTGACATTTTCTTGGGCCTCACTATTTGGCCAAGTTTTGTCATTTCAGTAGTTGCTGGTTGATAAAGTGGAGGGTGGAGTAAGATCCAGTTTTATGTCAACTTTATTAATAAGGTTATTCAGGACTTCTGTTTTTGTTTTTTTCTTACACGGCCATTTTTCTCAGTTTCTCTTAGAGATTCTAATTGATTTGTTGCACAATATTGATGTTATGATATTTGTGTTTGTGACCTACCTTAATTACAGATTCTTTCACTAGTAGCAAATGGCTCATGGATCACATTGATATAGCTGAACTCTAGGAGTTAGCACATGCTGGGAATCTTTCCAGAAAAGCTTTTGTTTGAGTCGATCAGTTAATTCGCATTATTGTTACTTGTGACCTGATTTCCTTTTCTTCTATCATCTTATTTTTCTTTTCTTTTTTTTAATTATTATTTTCTTTTTTAAGGCTACCTTTTTATGTGTTGTTTTCTTTTTTGCTACACAAATTTCTTTTTCAATGAGTCAGGTAGTACAAATTTTTGCTTCTACTTTACAATTGACCACACTTTTAAGAACACCCTAATTGGGTGCATATTTCTGATTACTAATGTTAAGACTGAAAAAATTATTAACTTCTCCCTGAAGGAGACAGGGAAGTCAGCCTCTCTGTTTGCTTTTATTCCTTCCCCTCTCCCTTTTGTTGTAATTATTTTTTTGGTCTATTATGGCATTTTATTTTCAGCTTCTTAGTCTATATTGACTTATAGCAATACTTACAGCAGTTATCTAAGCTTAGGTATGTGGGTTTTTTTTTAATATTTATTTTTTAGTTGTAGTGGGACACAATATCTTCATTTATTTATTTTTATATGGTGAATGAACCCAGGGCCTTGCCTGTGCTAGGAGAGCGCTCTACCTCTGAGCCACAATCCCAGCCCCTAGGTATGTATTTTAATAGTTTCAGTGCTTACTGCCAATCTTTTTTTTTTTTTTTTTTT
>NW_026000101.1:2141294-2154211 GCF_001458135.2 Marmota marmota marmota
TTTTTTTTTTTTTTTTTTTTTAATATCTATTTTTCAGTTTTCGGCAGACACAACATCTTTCTTTGTATGTGGTGCTGAGGATCGAACCCGGGCCGCACGCATGCCAGGCGAGCGCACTACCGCTTGAGCCACATCCCCAGCCCTACTGCCAATCTTTTAATGCCACTTTTTTTTTGTATTTTTCCTCTATTTTTATATATCTATCCGAACGGTGATTTTTGTCTTTTCCTCACTGAGGGAATAGGATACTTTCAGAGCCCATAATTATCTGAGAATGTTGTTTTTGTTGTTGTTGCCTTTGCATGTGAATAAGGCCTGATTGAAGATAAAATTCTCCAGACATAAACCTTTGTTTTCAGAATTCTGAAAGCAGTTCACATTGGCTTTGGGAATTTAAAGCTTTGAAAAGGAAGCTTTTTATTTTTCCTGGTGCTAAGGATGAAACCCAGGGCCTTGTACATGCTAAGCGTGAGCTCTGCTACTGAGCTACATTCCCAGTCTCTCTGTCTTTTTTTTTAATCCTATGTAAGCAATCTGATCTTCAGTTTGGATATCATAATTAGCAGTACATTAGCAGTAAAATTCAAGACATTAATTGTTTATGCATGCACCTGGTAAGTGTTTATTGACTACTTATTTTGTGTCTGACATCGTTGTAGGCACTGGGAGTTCCATAGGGAAGAGACAGGAATCTCTTTCCTCATGAAATGTTAGTCTATGGGGAACATAAATGTTCATATATATATATTTTTTTACTGAGTTTTCCTACTACCCTGTAAGATTTTTTAATCTTAATTTTGGCTTATCCATATACTAGGAACATTTTCTTTCATTTAATTTCTGATTATCGTTTGTTTTTTTAAGTTTTGTTTTCGGCTCTTCCAGCTAACTATGTGGAATTTCTGTCTGTCCACGTTGGTTTCCCATTTCCTCCTTTGTAACGTCTTTTGTTTTTCCTCTGCCTTCCGGGAATATGCAGCAAGCTTGTTTTCTCTATACATTTGTATACTCAGTGCATTTATGGATTGGCAGGTCTCATCATTGCCATTTCTAATGCACTTTGAATTCTGTTGTCGCACTTTCATTTCCTCTTTTTTTTTTCCTTGGTCTCATCTTGTTCCCCTTTTATTTCTGCCTCTTTCAACTAGTTTTTCCTCTGCTGTCATATTCTTTTTCTGTGTCATCCTTTTCTCTTGTTGAAATCCATTTTTAAGTGTTTTAACGGAAAGTACAAAATGGTTGCTGCCTAATTTTATCATCACTTTCCTTATTTTTTTTCCCCAGAAGTATGTTCACTCTTTGCCCCCCTAAACATGATTTTCCCTCCTTCCCTGTCCTCAGTAGAATCATTTCATAGTACTCCCCACCTTTAAAAAAATTTTTTTTGCAGGGGGAGTGGCTTCTAGATTACTCGTCTGGGGAAGATGAAAGTTCTGTCTAGGTCTGATATTTCCCTCATAATAAGATGGATGGCATTCCTTTTGATCTCACCTTTTCCTGGATAATATTAATGTGCTTATCTCCTCCTGAAGAATTCACTGTTGGTTGGGTGAGCCAGCCTCCTTTGGGGAGCAGCAGCATGAAAGCCCACAGCCAGAGCTTTAATCTGAGCAACTTGCTCTTTTAATTGGTAAACTGTTGGCCTTGGGCCAGCTCCCCATTGACTGGCTTCATTATGGTGCTATAATCACTGAGGCAGGAAGAAGGCCCATCTCTTTTGTCAACCCTGGCTTTCTGTCAGTGGAACCTGCAGGTCCCCAGGGCTCTGCTTGGAATTTCTTCCTTGTTACTGATCTCCAGTGTGCTAAGGAATTATTACTAGCAATAATAATAGTAGTCTTTTTCCTTTTTTCGCCCTGACTGCCTATCTGAATTGTCTAGTAAACTTAAAATATATATATTTGTCCAATTGCTACCCTTACATATGACGACTGGCCTTTCTTCCCAACTTGAATGCAAATTTTGACCCATTTTTACTTATTCTCAGTCATTTCTGTTAGGAGTGGGTGTGGGAAGTGGAAACCTTTCTTCATGCTTCCATCTTCCCCTGAATTCAGACTGTAATGGCTGCATAATGTGAGCATCATCCTGAGTGGGAGCTCTGCAGACAGAACTGCTTACGTACTGTTTGTGCACAGACTTTATGTGGTATTTTTTTACGTACGAACATATATTTCTTTCATATATACATCTGGTATCCTTCAAAATCATATGCATACATGTGGCTATTTTTTCTCTGTTGTCCTTATGAAATCTTTAAAAGAAAAGTTGTGAAGGTAAGGGAGCGCATATATGATAGGTCTTCAAATTCTTTCTCATAACCAAATTTATATATTTTTCAGTAATAGTCAGGAATATTTTCTCTCAGCTGATTGCCTTTTGCTGAGTATGTTGGTGATATTGAAAATATTGTGGACAGTCCCTATTTTGACTAGGATAACTTATTGTTATCATTGATATCTCTTTAGGTGGCAGAGATTCCCCATGTGAAAAATACATATTAAAGGTAGCTATAAAATAGTTTCTGCCTAATAGACATTTCAACTTTTTCTTGGGGGCTGGCAATGAAGTTCGGGTGAGATTATGTGTGAGGCCCTGGGTTTGATCCCCAGAACCACAAAACAAAAATTAAAAAAAATAAAAACCAAACATATTTTTCTCATTGACAGAAAATATAGAGACTTGTGTACTAGGAAATTTGCTTTTCTTAAAAATTACCATGTTACTCCTGGACTCTCTGTGAGTTCTTTAGTTTGTTATAAGAAACCTGTATTTTTTTTTCTACATTAATAAATTAATACATGCAGGAATGGATTCAACTGCCAGAGGGGTGGAATGACTTTTTCTGAACAATGGTTGAACAAGTCTGCCTTCTGATTATTTTATGGCCTTTGGGGAACACAGCTGAGTAGCTCTTGATATACCGACTTCTCTGAGAACAAGTACTTCCTGTCAGGTTATCTACTCTGGTCATTTCCTAGGTTGAAAAGCACCTGCCCTGAGACTTTGAATCCAGGATCTTTGATTTTTATTTACCGTTTTCCTCATTCTCAGACTTTCTGGCTACTTACTTGTCTGCTTATCTTCATGACATTTTACTCTGGAGTATCCAAGTGATCCGATTAACTTTCTAAAAAGGGCACAGCTTTATTAATTTACAGCGATATTTAAATATTTCATTTGATTCTCTCAACAGCCTATGATATAAGAAAGCAAGCTGGATTATTGGATTTCACCAATGAGAAACAGGTTCAGAAGGGTTCAGGGACTTGGCTTTTCATACAACTAGGAAGTTGTAGAGCCAGGACTTGAAGCTAAGCATGCTGATGCCGGAGTGAATGGCCTTCCTGGTTTTATACGCCCTCCCAGCTCTCTGAAGGTGTTGGAGTCTCACCTGTCCTTAGCCATGATATGTTTTGCTAAAATGATGCGACCTTTCCCTGTGTTCTCTCTTGTCTTTTAGAAGATGATCTCTTAGAAGATGATGGAATTTTCAATATTTCAGTATTTAATGAAACTTGTTTGAAATTGAACAGGCATTCTAGGAAAGTTGGATCAGAAAGAATGTACCAAGTAAGAAGATCTCTTATGCTATCTGTCAAAGAATGGTCTTAAAAATGTGGGTGATCTCCAAGTGATGATCCATAGCATTTAAAAACTACTATTGGAATAAAGTTTTAGACAGTTTGTGCTTTTTCTTTTTAGAGATGGATATGAGATGGATGGGAGGGACTGAATTGAAAGAAAGACACTGTATTTAGTGACTTATTATTTCCCCTGCCTGAATATTTCACACTCTTATTTTATTGCATTTAAAAATTACAGGTTATTTTACTATCAAATTCATATTTGGACAAGGATATTTAAGGAACTCGTTGCATGATTATTGGACCTCATTTAACTTGATTTTTTTAAACAACATAAGTCAAATTATAAGTTGATTCAGACAGGAATTAAGCTTTACTTTTCTATCATTTTTAGTGACTAGCAAATCATCTGGCAGAGAGTAGTAAGTATTAAGTTAAAGTTAAGTATTTATTCTATAATGATTACTCCAAGAATATCATCTATTAGGATCTGGAAGTTCCAATTCAAACAAAAATGTAAATAAACAGGCAACTACATCATGGTATAATGAGGACTTTGATAAAAAAATAAAGAATGAAATGGGATATCTGTGTGTGTGTGTGTGTGTGTGTGTGTGTATGCACACGTGTGTCTCTAGGAAAAATTTTTTAGCAAGAAGCAAAGACTATGCTGAGTCATAAAAAATGAACAGGAATTAGACAGTTACAAGAACTGGGGTGAGGGTGAAGAGGGTGCTGTGGTGAGTCGAGTAGCATATTGGGTAATAGAGAAAGCAAAGGGCAGTAAGAAGAAATGAGACAAAAGTCTAAGCAGTGGCCCCATGTGAGAAGCCCTGTATGCTGTGCTTCTGTATTTGAATTTTATTTTGATGTCTATGCAAAGAATTTTAAAATGGCAAGTGAAACATTCAAATTTCCACATTAGAAAGAACCCTGAACCTAGAAACATATTCTAGCACCCAAATAACTTAATATATGATGAAAGTGATTTTTTTCTTTTCAAATTAGTTGAGAAAGCAAAGTTTATTAAATGAATGGACTGGGACCATTAACCAACTACTTGGTTAAGAAAATAAATGACTTTTATCAAAGTGACTGAAGAGTAAAAATTTTTAAAAAAATATTTTGTTTTAGTTGTAGTTGGACACAATATCTTTATTTTTATGTGGTGCTGAAGAACGAACCCAGTGCCTCACATGTGCTAGTTGAGCGCTCTATCACTGAGCCACAAACCCAGCCCTTGAAAAGTAAAATTTTTTCAAGATTGTTTTTAATGTGTTAGACAAAGATTAACTTATGTAATATGTGAAACAGTCTAAGTCCAAAGGAAAAAAGTAAACATTCAAAAGCAATTTGCACAAGACAATATACTTATTGTCAAAACACACATAAACACATGTTATATGTCACCAGTAATGGTCCAGAAGGGTTCTGTGAGATCTTGGGGGAGCAGCTCTGAGGATGACCTAGTCTAGGGGTTGGCCGTGGATATGGGTGACTGAAGTGGAGTGGAGGAAGTTCATAGCATCAAGTTCAAGGAACTCTGAGGCCACATTTTGATGGCTTATCTATGAGGACACTTAAGTTATTTAGGAGAATTCAAGGAGTTGGGGGAGAGAGGAATCCTTATGAACCAAGGGTCAAGGTCTTAGATGACCTGGAAGACTGATGGGTAAGAGAGTGATTGACAGGGATGGGGAGGGGTGAAGGGTAGGATAGCCAGGAATATTGGCATCAATGCCAACACTAAACCCATGGTCTCCACCAGATAAAATGCACTGGTTGATCCGGGGCCAATCATCTGACTTCTGGGATCTTCCCCTGTAACTCTCTGTATCTGTTGCTTGAGTGGTGGTGGGTCGAGTGTGATTGGTTAGCAGTATGTGTGGTGACTCTGTGGATGAAAAGCTTTTCACTAGAGCTCTAATGGGAAGGAGCAGCTGAAGTCCCATTGTACAGTTACTGCAAAATCTGAGGTAGTCCTGAAAAAGTTTAAGTACTGTGGACTGTGAAGCTCATCTATGGATTCCTTACAGTGAAAAGAAAGCAAAAGACTTTTGCCCAATAGCTCCAGTGCAGTCCTTTTCACTTGAGTGGGCATCAAGGGATTTTATTATTCTGCAATGTATTTATTCATCCAAGATTTGTCTGTCTGTCATGCAATTTAGTCGTAGTCTTATACCTGGTTGAGAGAGAAATTCAATGGGTAAGGTAAGATAACTCTAGTAAGTACATTCCCAGTTTAGCTCACTGTAGTATTAAAAATAATTCTCAATAGGTAAAGATAAATGAAACTTTCATGTTTTGTCTCCATTTTGCTTATAGTCTAGACATCTGCAAGCCAACAGAAAATTTAATGCAGCGCTTTCTTTTATTCTCATGGCAGTTTAAAGTTCTGGGTCAAAGATGGTATCTGGATAACTTTTATCATGCAACATCTTTTAACCTCACAACGAAGGAACGAGTTCTGGAAGTGTGTTTGGATTTGTACCCGGCAACCCATTATACAGTGAATATCACCCTCCTGAGCTCTCCTGAGCAGCACTCAGTACAGATAATGATAACAACTGCACCAACAGGTAGGTGGAGATGACTTCCTGTTTTTGTACCTCAGGACAAGGTAAATATGTAAATTGAACTGTACAGTGTTGGGGAGCTTGGAGGTGGGGGTCAGGAGACTTGTGTTCTAGTTCTAACAAGCTACCAGCTTTGGCTGGGGTTCAGGATACCTTAACCCTACCACTTAGCCCTTTCCCCACAGGGTTCTGGCTTATAGAGGAACAGACTACTTTATCCAGGGATCCCTGGTAGTCCTCGATTGAGAATTCTGTAAAGCCTTTTATGACTCACCCTAACTTTAAGATGATCCTCACCTCAGGGGTGTATAACTAGAACCAACCTCCAGGAGATAAAAATGTGAGCTTACTGTGCCTGGCACCAGCAGAACCAAGAGGCTCCCTTATTGGGCCATAAGTGAGTACATTTACTCAACATAGATAGAGAGCCTGAAGGTCAGGCACCTTGGAAACTTCTTTTGTGGCCTTTTGAGGAAGCTGCTTGGAGGCCGGCTGTGTTAACTGCACAGCTCCCCCTAGTGGGACAAAGAATCTCTACCATTTCTCCTGTTCTTGAATCTTGGGGTATAACAAATAAATTTCCAGGTAGCCACAAGAGCCTGTCCCTTTGAAGGAAAACAGCAGTATAGTGCAGGGCCAGCTCTGATCCTGAATCCTTCTCTCATATTTGCCACAGCTCTGGATGGCTCTCGGGTGGACAGTTTGGTCTTTGCACTCAGAAGACTCTGAAAGGCGTGAGACACGAATGTTCTCCATGGGGGTCTCATGTGTTAGTAAGCAGAGTTGTCTGAGTAGCTTATTAAGATACTGGTTCCCAGGATCCATTACAGAAGTTCTGATTCAGCAGGTCTGGGGTGGGCACCCCCAATTTTCATTTCTAGCAAGCTTCCAGACCTTGCTGAGACTGCTAGCCCACATTTTGAGCAACATTGAACTAACCACATAGATCTTAGCTCCTTCTGGGCAATTTAAAGGCCTTCATGGGCAGGAACATGATGAAAAAAAAAAAAAAAAAAAAGGCAGGGGGAAAAGTGGTAGTTAAATAATTCTACCTGCTCATGTATAAGAGGCCTGCATGTTATAACTGTGTTGCCTGATTGATGAAGTTTTCATGATAGTCAGATATGTACCTCATCAGTTCCTGCATTCCAGCTGCAGAGACCGAGAGTCCCCAATTCTTCCCAGGGTGTTCCACTCTCCCGTGGCATCTCTTGTCCTTACATTCCACATACTGGTCAGAATATCCACATTTTTACAGGGAGAAACTGAGTCTTAACCCTCCTTTCACTGAGGTTACACAGGATGAACAGACAGACAGATGAGAAGTAAAGCATCCGCTTCATTGATCTGGGAGAGTTCTCAAGAACTACCCCAATACAGATTTCAGGTAAAAGCTACATTGGAGAAGGAGGAGGTTTAAGTACATGGGCAATTGAATCTGCAAGGGAGCCTTGGCTAGGTTTCCCACCCAGCCTTAGGCTGAACAACAGAGAGAGGGACAGTGGGCAGACTGTTACTTCCTGGAGACTGGAGATACATGCAGTGCCCCTTGTACTTGGGCAAAGGCAAGTTCTAGAGAGCAAGAGTCTGTGTCTTGTTTGGGCAGTGATTTGTGATATATGGACTCTACCCACTGATAGCCTCCTATCAGTCAGCTTACATATTTACTGTTCCTTCCTTGAGGTTTAATGAGTAGGGAATTTTCCTTTCCTTTATGGAAATGAGAAGACAGGTTAAGTAAGTGACCTTGAGCACACTGGAGCAAGGTAATTGACCTCTGTGATGTGGAGGTTGGACAGGAAGGATCCATTTTAGTCCCAGGAGTCTATGTTAGGAAAGCAATTCAAATTATTTTTAGGTTCCTTCAATTCATTTCTTTCAACATCCAGACTTCTTGATTGATCTGTTTACTGTATTTATTTCATTTATCAAATGTTGTATTCTTATTGTAACATACTATTTATTCATGTACTAAAACATCAATCTTTTATTATTTATATGTCAAACACTGTTTTACAGTTTCTTTTAATTTTGATAAACAATACTTTTGATATAAATCATTTAGATTTCTTTCTTTTTTTAAAATATTTATTCTTAAGTTTTAGATGGACACAATATCCTTATTTTACATTTATATGGTGCTGAGGATCGAACCCAGTGTCTTATGCATGCTAGGAAAGCACTCCACCACTAAGTCACAACCCCAGCCCCAATCATTTAGTTTTCTATGTAATCAAATCTACTAATCTTTTCCTTTGTGATTTATTACATTAATATTAAATGTGTAATTTTTAAAAATAAAAGAATAATTAAATCCCATCTACTTATAAGAAAAACTTTAAGTGACTCGTATGAGTATATAACATAAAAGATAATAGGTTATAAGTCTAAGCTAAAGAAAAAAAGGTAAAAAATGGCAGGAACATAAAAGAAGTAAGAACAAGGTTAAGAATAATTTATATCCTTATAACCCATTTGCTTGTTCATTGGTGGTTCACATATTTGGATGTAAGCTTTCTACCAGTCTGGTCAGAAAGAGAGCTGCTACCTTGTCCATAATGTTATAACATGGCAGTGTTTTTCACAAGTATATATATTTTTCCTAACACGAAGATCAGATAGGCGTTTCTGATTTCAGGGGGTCTCATAAATAGGACGATGCATGAACAGCATTTTGTGAGGGGTTTATATGTCTGATTTCTATGTTGCCTGCCCACATAGCTCATTATATTATGGGAAAGCACAGTTCAGCGTGGGTGTTCAAGGAAAGATGCGCTGGGAATGCCTGCCCCCTACAGATCCGGCTTGACCCAGGACCAGGTCCAGGGCTTTTAGACTACTGGAGGGTATGATTGGAAGCCATTTCTTTCAATCAGTGTTCCCTAAATATTGTTTCTCTTAATTGAGATTTGAAGTTGAGTCATTCTGTTCCCTCTCACAATCCCCAGGGAGCATTATTCTGTGTGACACAAGAATAGCAAGAACTTGAGCTTGAGTAGAAGGCTACCTGCTTGTGTTGGAAGGTTGAGCCCAGGGCATTATCTTCCAGTGAATGGATGATTGAGCCCCCCAAATTCGTCTCCATATAATAATGTAGTCACATAATTTTAGCTTGAAAAATTTCATAGTGGTTCTAACCAGATACCAAATTTGTCTAAAGAAGAGTTTTTTAAAAATAACAAACTCCCAGTCTCTGACAGTGTTCTATCTTCTTGTTCTTTCTAAGATAAACTGCTCCCAAAATGTACATCGAGGATAACCAAAATGATAACTGCTATTTATAGAGCAGAAATAAAAATAGTAACTTTGCTTTCAGAATAGTGGATTTATAGCCATTCTTTCTGATAATATTTAGATTGCAAAGCCAACTCTCTATTTAGACTGTTTCTAATTAGGGATTTTAGAACCTTATCATTTATATATAAAACCATGTTTGTTTTTTAGCTCCTTTTAGCAAAGGTTTGCATGCAATTAGATATTTCTAAAATAATTTTCATAAATTAAAAAAAAATGAAAAGAGAGAACATAATACTTTTCCAAGGGAATAAAGCCCTAGAAATCCCACACTCTTTTCATTTTTTTTTGATTGACACATATTTGTACAAATTTATGAACTACAATTTGATGTTTTGATTCATGTAATAATTGAGTAATGATTGATCCACCTGGGGTAATTAATATATCTATCACCTTAAAATTTTATTATGTCTTTAGGTTGAGTACATTTAGAATTCTCTTTTCTAGCTATTTTGAGGTATTTAATGCATTTTAATTATATTCATCCTGCTGTGCTGGAGAACACCAGAACTTATTTCTTCTAACTATAATAAAATATGGATTATTTCATGAATTTTCATGTCATTCTTATACAGCAGCTGTGCTAATATTCTCTATTATTCCAACTGTAGCATATGTGCTGCCAAAGTAAGCACAACCATAATTTTTTTTTTTGAGGGGGGAGTACCAGGGATTTAATCCAGGAGTGCTTTTCTATGATCTACATCCCCAGCCCTTTTTATTTTTATTTTGAGTCAGGGTCTCATTAAGTCCTAGGGTCTTGCTAAGTTGCGGAGGCTATCCTTGAACTTGCTACCCTCCTGCCTCAGTCTCCCAAATTGCTGAGATCATAGGTGTCTGCCACCACTCCTGGCATAATCATAACTCTTTTTTTTTTCTTTCCAGTGCTGGGGTTTGAACCCAGAGCCTCATGTATACCAGGCAAACCTTTACCACAATGTCCCTGGCCCCACAATCATAACTCTTAAAGTGGATTTATGATACAGGGTTTCTAATAAATGTGCAGTTTAAGATCGATGTTGACCTGAAAAATCTTTCCTGGTGACTGATTTCTGTGCTCATTATCCAGGTTCAAACAATAGATAATAAAGACCATCAATAATTTAACATTGTTTTTGATATTTTTCCATAAATTGAAAGATGGTATACCAGTAATCTGTGATGAAAGAGTCACATCTGCAGTCTACTTGTTTCTCTTAGGACCCATTAGCTTGAGAAAAATCGTACCTGCAATTGGTCAAGACAGAAATTGGCATTTTAAAAATATTATCTTTACTCATAAAGATGAATAAGTTATTTAGAATTGGAGCCCTCCACTAAATGGTCCTAACTGCTGTGAAGGCAACAAGTTCATCTCATTCTTAATCATCTGTATAAACACGAGGCTCCAAGACTGAACATGCGTCTCAGTGTTTTTTCCCTCACAAACTCACGCTGAAACTTAATTCCCAACTTAAGTCCCATCTTAATGGTGTTTGGTGGTGGGACCTTTGAGAATAATTAGGAATACAAGAGATCATAAGGGTGGGGAGCCCATGATTAGATTAGTGGCTTTATAAGAGGAGGAAGAGAGACCCAGTTAGCATGCTTGCTGTATCTCATTTTGTGATGCCATTGATCTCCACACCATGACCACAGGAAGGCCCTCACCAGATGCTCAGCAGATGCAGTGCCATGCTTCAGAACCCCGAGTCGAGTAAACCCTCTTTTCCTTAGGAATTATCTAGCTTATGTTAGTCAGCTATAGCAACAGAAAACAGACAAATTCAATAGCCATTAATGCAATGCAGAGGAACCGTAACTATAAGATATTCTTTTAAAATTTCACTTGTAACTTTTAAATTTTATTGTAATTTCAAAAAATTTCCATTTTCACTTGCATGAACTCTATTTACTCTTGTTCTCTCTCCCTTAAATATATCCCATTTGGTTGTGGCGCATTGTTCCTTATGTGGTGTTGAAAATTCTCTTCAGTAATATTTTTTAAAAAGTATTTTTTTAGTTGTCAATGGACCTTTATTTTATTTATTTATATGTGGTGCTGAGAATCGAACCCAGTGCCTCATACATGCTAGGCAAGTGCTTTACCACTGAGCCACAACCCCAGGTCCTCTTTAGTAATAAATAAATAAATAAATATATTATATATTTGTATTTTTGCACTAATATTCATAAATAATGTTGGTCTAAAATTTTCTCTTTTTTTGGTGCTATCTTTATCAGATTTAAAGATCAATATTTTCCTTGCTTCTTAATAATAATTTGAAAGGCTTTCTTTATTGGTTATGCCCTGGGACAATTCATGTTTCATTTGGTCTATCCAAATTAATTAATGGTTTGGTAGAATTCATCAAATTTTATGCAGTAATCTGGGCATGGGGCACCTTTTATGGAAACTGGTCTTTTTTTTTTTGTAGTTGTAGATGGACAGAATGCCTTTATTTTATTTGTTCATTTTTATGTGGTGCTAAGGATCAAACCCAGTACCTCACACATTCAAGGCAAGTGCTCTGCCACTGAGCTATAGCCCCAGCCCTGTTTAAACTTTTTGAATGGGGTCCATTTTGGTAAATTGGATTTTCCTAAGAATTACCTGTTTCATCTAAATTTTAAAACTTATTTGCATAGTGGCCTACAAAGTGGTTCTGTTTAACTGTTTGGATTTTCTTCTTTCTCGAAGATTATCTTTCCTTGTATTTTTATTTTCTTTCTTTTTTTCTGGATTAAATTAGCTAGTGGTCTATTTTGTTAATACAGTTGTCCCTTAGTATCCATAGGGGATTTGTTCCAGCACTCCACTGATACCAAGATCTGAAGATGCTGAAGTCTTTTATGGAAAATGTGTAGATTTGCATATAACCTACCCACAGCCTCCTGTATATTTTAAGTCTTCTCTAGCTTAACAATATAACACCTAACATAATGCAAGTTCTGTGAAAATAGTTTTGTACTATATTGTTTAGGGAACAAAGACAAGAACAAAAGTCTGAATATGTTCAGTACTGACCTAATTTTCCCCCCCAAATAGTTTTGATCCCAGGTTGGTTGAATCCATGGATTTGGAGTCCATGGATACAAAGGCCTGACTGTCCAAGAGTTAGGTTAGTTAATTGGATCTCCTCTCTTTTTCTCTCTGCTCTTTCAACATTAGGAATTAGCAAACTACGGCCTGCAGGCCAAATCAGGTCTTTTGCCTTTTTCCATAAAAGCAGTTTTATTGGAACAAAGGCACAGTTGAGTAGTTGTGACAGACTGGTCTGGCCTTGAAAGCCAAATATATTTAATTATCTGGTCTACTATAGGAAAAAAAAATCTTGATTCTTGTTTTATGTCATTAATTTCTACTTTCATAATTATTATATTCTTTTTTTTTTCTTTTTAAAGTACCAGGGATTGAAACCAGGGGGGTTTAACCACTGAGCCACATACCCTGCCCCCCCCCCCCCCGGGGGGGGGC
>NW_026000101.1:2154236-2168872 GCF_001458135.2 Marmota marmota marmota
AAAAAAAAAAAAAAAAAAAAGACAAAAAATGAACAAAACAGAACAAAACACCTATCTCTTGTTATATCATTTAACTTTAAAACAAATTAATTAATTTATTTTAATTAGATATATATGACAGAATGCATTTTGATTCATTGTACACAATGTTTCATTTCTCTGGTTGTACACGGTGTAGCATCACACTCTATGTGCAGTCATACATATACCTAGAGTAATGATGTCCACCTCATTCCAGCATCTTTCCTGTCCCCACACCCCCTTTAACTTTTTAAACATCTGGATTGCCAGTTTTTTTTTTTTTTTGGTGTGTGTGTGTGTGTGTGTGTGTGTGTGTGTGTGTGTCCAGGGAAGGTTGGAGAGTGGTACTAGAGATTGAGCTTGGGGGTGCTCTATCACTGAGCCACACCCTCAGCCCCTTAAATTTTTTTTTTTTTGGATATAGGGTCTCACTAAATTGTCCAGTCTGGCCTCAAACTGTGCTTCTCTTGCCTTAGCCTCCTCAAGTTGATGGGATTATAGGCAAGTGATGCCCAGCTGATTTGCCAGGTTTTTTTTTTTTTTAATATTTCTTTTTAGTTGTAGATGGACCCAATTTATTTATTTATTTATTTTATGGGTGCTGAGGATCAAACCCAGTGCCTTATGCGTGCAAGGCAAGTGCTCTACCACTGAGCTACAATCCCAGCTCATGATTTGCTGGTTTTAATGGCATATTTAACTCTCATTTGTTGCTCTTATGACATTCAATTAGTTTATTCTACTTCCATTTTCTGCTGTCCCTTCTCTGTTTTCCAGTTGCATCAATATCAGAACATATACCATTTATATATTATTCCTCCACCCTGCCCTATCTTTATTTTAGTCTAAGAGTCATAGTTCATTGTATCTAATGTTTACCATCATTCCTTTTACTGAAATTCCTCAGTTGTTTCTTGGATGAAGATCATCTAGAAACTTCTCAGGAGTATTGCCTGAGTTCTCTCATGTTTAGACAGTTCTCTGTTGCCTTAATGTTGCTGAAAGCTCAGTTCTTGCCCCAGTGCCAATCCAATGATGAGGACACGGTTTCCAGAGAAAAGAAAAAGAAGATTTATTGCTTTGCTAGCAAAGGAGAAACACAGGGTGCTCCTGTCCCAAAGGCTGTGATTCTGCCCATTAGCAAGAATGGGGTGGTAGGGGGGTGTTTAAACAGGTGATTCAGAGAAAATGAGATTAGGGAGGAGAGATCAGGGAAAATCAGGAAAGGGTTAGAGAAAAGAAGACCAGGGAGGAGAAGATCAGGAAGAGGAAGGTTGGGAAAAAGAAAAGAAAAAAAATAAAAAGTGAAGTTTCAAAGCCACAAGGGATATAGTCAAAGCATCAAGTGAACCCAGGCTTGAGGCTAGAAAGATAGTGTAGCTGGATGTAAAAATCCTAGTTCCCATGTACTTGGTTTGAGTTTTTTTTTTTTTAAATGTTCAGATTTTCCTTCTTGCTTTTTATGTAGCTTTTGAGAAATCAGACGAAGGTTGATTTTTTTTTTTTTTTGTCTTTGGATTTTTGTTTATTTATTTCTTTGAGTGGAGCTCCTGAGGATTTTTAACCTAGTTTTACTTAGAAAGGTTTTAGGGATGATTATTCCGGATCTGCTTTCTTAGGTATCTGGTGTCCCCTTTTATAATTTACTTTTCGGTCTTATTTTTGTAAAGTTATCTTGAATTATATTTTAAATATTAATTCTGTTTCAATGTTTCTTATTCTTCAGAGACTTTAATTATACATATGTTGGATCTTTGTGTATAGTTCATTTCAATCACTTTATTATTTTTTTTAGTTGTTTTAATTTCATGTTTTTTAATTGTTTTTTTTCTGTATTTCTTAAATGTCCTTTATTCAGTTTCCTTGTAATCTTTTTTTAAGGCATCAAAAAATTTAGTTTTTATTTCTGACCTGAGTTCTCTTTTCCTTTCATTTCTTTCCTGAATTTAGTCATTTCTGTTCCATTTCCTTTTGCTTTGTGTCCATTTCTTCTTAGTTTTTAATTTTCTGACTAAAGGTATTTCTTTCATACCCTCAGATGCTTATTGGCAGATGTTTATTTTGTTATAGATTGTCCCCCCTAGTTCTGTGGGTTTTAAAAAGTGTAGAGCTTTTCACAAGCTGAGAGGTTTTGAGTCTGATTTTGGGTCTGTAAAGGAAGACTGCTTTTGTCTATTGCCTCTGGGCAGAATTTGTGGTTTAGGTGACTAACAGGATTTCTGGGTTAAGACTGCCCTCTTCTGTCATCGAGGAAAGTACAGCTTCTTTAAAGGGTTTGTTGTTTTGTTTTGGGGTAAGGTTGGGGGTGCATTGTGTATTCATGTAGCTTTGGGTTCTCTTTTTACCTTATAGGGTCTTGCAGTGACCTTTGCTTCTTTCTCCATCGCCACTTGGTCTCCAGAGACACATAGTCCTTTCTTCTTGCCCTTTTTTCTACAAAAGCAATGACTTTCTCAAAATGCTACCTGATGACCATTGACTTTTTTCCATTTCTCTGTACTCAGAGTATAGGGTAGGACTCTCTTCTAGATTAAATGCACTTTAAGGGCCGAAATTGTCTTATTCAAGTACCTTTATTCCATTGGGTTAATACAATATCAGTTGCTTAGCTTCCCTCTTTTTAAATTTTTTTGTAGTTGTAGATGGACAGCATGTCTTTATTTTATTTGTTTATTTATATGTGGTGCTGAGGATCGAACCCAGTATCTCACACATGCGGGGCATGTGTGCTCTACTACTGAGCTACAATCCCAGCCTTTTGCTTTCCTCTTACTGCTCATTGTTTGCATTTAAACAGTGAGGAATGCTGTGACTGCCACTGTCCTAGACACTGGGAACACAAAGATTAGTTCAATGGAGACGATAGACAAGGGTCAGTAATACAATGCATAGGCCAAGTGTGATGATGCATACCCACAGTCCCAAGTGACTTGGGAGGTTGAGGCAGGAGGATCCCAATTTGAGGCCAGCCTCAAAGCAAATTGGCAAGGCCCTGAGTAACTTAGTGAGACCCTGTCTCAAAAAAAAAAAAAAAAAAAATTTAAGAACCAGGGATGTAGCTCAGTGGTAAAGTACCCCTGGGTTCAGTTCAGTACCAAAACAATAATGATAATAACAATAATACAATGCATAAAGTGGTATTTGCAGGATACTTCAGGGGCAGAGAGGAAGTAATGACTGAATTTGTTCAGAGTCACTCTCCCACAAAATGAAGCAGAAACAAAGTGCCAAATAATTTGATTAACTAGGAGCCCAATTTTCTCTGAGACTGTCTTGCAGGTTTGTTTTTTCAACTTTAGGGTTAGCCCAGTGGGTGGGGGAGGTAGAGAAAGAGTGGCTACTGCAAGTGAGCCAGTGAAGGATGAGAGACAAGGGCATTTAAAGGGTTTTTATAGCAAAGGATCCGAAAGCAGGAGGAAAAGACTCAGAATCCTGGGTCCACGATACCTGTGGTTCAAACTGTAAAGCCCCTTGAATGGAGGAAGGTGACCTGGAGTGAGAATGTCATTCCCCAATCAAGAAGCGGAGGGACATCTCTGAGGAAGCACCACAGACCCACCACTACTGTCAAGTTACGTGTTAAATGCAGTCATTATATGTTGAACCATTCTTCATCTTGCTTTTTTAAAAAAAAATTTTAATTTTTGGCTTTACAATATTCTAAGGACATACTTTCATACCAATTCATGTAATGTCATGTAGTTCTTTTTGAGGGAAGCATAGTATTCCATTGTATGAAGGTACACTAATTTATTAACTTCACTGTGGAAGGATATTTGCGCTTTTTTCCCCTTAAAGTTTTTTGTTAACAACGAAGCTGTTAATATAGATGAATATATTATGTTTCGTTGATTCTCAGGTGCTCATCTTTTCACATTTTGATAGGAAATCTTACAATTGTTGTAGAGTCAGGTGATTTTCATGAATATAATTGTCATCGCCCATGTATGTACCGTACTGGTCATAGCTACCTAATGCGCCATCATATCTATTTAGTTATGGAGTTTTGTGGTTCTGTTTATTACTTGGGTTCAATTGCCCATTACAACTTTTTTGTTGTTTGGTAGGAGGGATTAAACCCAGGGGCGCTTAACCACTGAGCCACATCCCCAGCTCTCTTTATATTTCATTTAGAGGCAGGGTCTTGTTAAGTTGCTTAGGGCCTCATGAAGCTACTGAGGCTGGCTTTGAACTTGCAATCTTCCTGCCTCAGCCTCCCAAGCTGCTGGGTTTACAGGTGTGCGCCACTGTGCCTGGTACAACTTTTTTCAGAAAAGATTATACTATGATTTGACATTGAGACAGAAAGTTATCATGTCTGTAGAAAACAATAGCAAGGTGTAAGATCAAGTGTCAGCACCAGAATAGCTACGGTGGCTTTTGGAAGAAGATCTGGGAATCCAAACGTGGGGCCTCTGTCTTGCTAGGCAGATGCTCTACCATTGAGCTACTTCCAAAGCCTAGTAGGGTACCTTTTAAAGAAACACTGCCTCATCAAGACTGTGAAAGGCACACAGGATGCTGTGTGGAAAAATATAGACACTAGTAACTCAATTAAAAAGTGATTGATTGGGGCGTGGTGGTGCACGCCTGTAATCCCAGAGGCTTGGGGGGCTGAGGCAGGAGAATTGTGAGTTCAAAGCCAGCCTCAGCAACTTATTGAGGCCCTAAGCAACTCAGTGAGACCCTATCTCTAAATAAAATATTAAAAAAGTCTGGGGAGGTGATTCAATTGTTAAGTGCCCCTGGGTTCAATTCCTGGTACTAAGGAAAAAAAAGTGTTTGAGAAGTGTTAGATACAGAATATGAAGACATTTTCAGAATGTCTCAATCAACTTTTATTACATTTTTGTTTTAGGATACGTGATAAAAATTTAGTGTCCACATGGGTCTAAAAAACTCTTTCAACCAATATAAAATAATTCTATGAGATAAAAAATTATTGTGTGACATAGTCTCTGTGGCAGAATTTTTTCTTTCTTAATAATTCATAAGATATTGGTGTTATCGTATAAGATTTAATGAAATATGCTGTACCTTTGCATCCTTGGGGAGTGTATTTCTATAAAATTAAGCCTTGGGAGTGAAACTGCCAAGAGAAGGATTTTCATAAATTCCTTTCTGCAAAGATTACATCAGCCTACACACACCCCAATGGTGTATAAAGGCCAGTTCCCTTTACCAACCTTTACAAACACCGATATGGTCATTTTTAATGTTTGAGAGTCTAATAAAAACACATTTCATTTTGTTTTAATATATAACTCTTTGACTATTTAAAGGCCTATCTGTTATAGTTCTCCTATGAATCACTTATTCTATTTCATGCCCATTGTTTTAAGATTTTGTCACTGGTATTTTTTCTTCATCATAGATACTCTAGCTATCAGGACAATTGACTTTTCAATATGTTAACTCCCCCACCTTGTCCCATGGTTTGTGATTTGTCTTTCAAAATTGGTTATATATATTATATATGTATATATATATATATATATACACACACACACATATATACATATATGTACATACACACATTTCTTTTTGCTGTAGAGAAAATTTAAGACTTTTTTTTTAAACAGTGGAAATTCAGTAAGAATTCTGAGATATGTAGCCTTTTTTTTTGAGAAAGAGAGAGAGAGAGAGAGAGAGAGAGAGAGAGAGAGAGAATTTTAATATTTATTTTTTAGTTTTCGGCGGACACAACATCTTTGTTTGTATGTGGTGCTGAGGATCGAACCCGGGCCACACGCATGCCAGGCGAGCGCGCTACCGCTTGAGCCACATCCCCAGCCTCTTTAAGACTTTATTTAGTGAAATTTTAAAACATAGGTTTTTTTCTTATTATTTTTTCCTTCCCAAGATTATTGAACTATTCTTCCTGCCCTTTTGTAGTATATTCTTATACTTAAAAGTTGGATCCAGGCCAATGTTATTAGCTCTCAAGTCCTTTTCTCAATTGACTTCTGTCATCAAAGTAATTAATTCATTATAGATAAATAAGAAAATTTTTTTTAATTTCAAAATAAATGTCTGAGTTGACTTTCATAATTTCACAAGGGATATTCATTTTATATAAGTCTTTAACGTCTTTTATTGTTTGAGGCTTTTTTTTTTTTTTTCCCAGTACATTTGCTAGGAATAACCATGTTCAAATGTTTTTAATCTACTTGTGCAACACTATTTAGTTTCTTACAGAAATTGTTCATACATAATGATCATCACATTTTCTGAATTAAGGCCATGTTTAGGTGCTAGGGGAGCTCACCTTTTACCGTACAGAAGGTTGAGAAAACATCGTAGATGTAAATGCAGACAAGACCTTACAGTGGAGATGTAGTAATCATTATGGGTGATGGAAAAGGAGTCCAATTCATAGTCCAAAAACTTTAAATGTATTCCTAAGGGTCGATTTTAATGAATATTTTACCCACAATAACTGCCTATTTTGTTATAATAAAGTGTATATATATATATATATATATATATATATATATATATATAAAACTTTCTTTAACTAAACAGTAACTATGGGAATTATTTTCTTTACATAGTTGCGCACACATACAAACATGTATATTTAAAATATATCTTTCTTTTGCCACCTAATCCTAACTTTTTGTTTGGCTTTTAAATTAAATATAAATTGATCAAACTTATCTTCCTTAGTCATGGGAACTGAAAGCAGGAGTACAGTGGTTGTGAGGAGAAGCCTCTAGGAAAATTAGACTGTAAGTAAAAGTATGAGCATGTTCTCCTCTTGTACAGAAGTTTGCAAAAGGTTCCCAGGGGAAGGGGGTGTTTGTTTTTGTTTTGTCATTTTTCTTGTCATTGGGTTGGATTTTGGTCCTCTGCCTTTCCTTCCAGTTCTCCTCCTTTTATGAATAAGAAAACAGGCAAAACCCCTAATCTATGTGTGAGTTTTCTCCTCAGACACCTTTCATCCTATGTAGCTGCTCTGCACTAGAGCTGCCCAGATCGTCATGGTGAGCAATTTCAAGACATATTAGTGAAAGGTAGAAATCACTTCAGAAATCAATTTCTCTGGTCCTTTTTCTTATTAATATCATTTGGTTTCCCATTGCTCTTTGGAGTTGTTTATTAAAATATGAGGTTTTTGACAACCTCCTCATTAGAATTTCTTGAATGGGTACTGGTTTGTAAAGAAGTAGCCACACTATCCATTCCATATATGAGAAAGAGGAGAACAGCTAATAAAACTTTATTGTAAAATCTGCAAAAAACACCCCAAAAGTTTGATCCAGCTGGAATCCTTTTAGCTATGTTCCAACTTATTTCCCCACTGAAGTGTCATTCTTATATATTCCCACAAAGAGTTAGGTCTATTTCTGGATTCTACTCCATTGATCTATTATTTCCTTTGCTTGTATAACACAATGTTTAATCACTCTAGCATTCCCCATGGGGGGGGGTGGTATCACTGGGGGTAGGGGGCAGAATCACCCACAAAGAGGCAAAAATTGCTTCTTGAGGGGTAAAGGAAATTTGTTTTGTGTGCTTGAAGTCTAGGTTAATGTGCAGTGCCTAGAGGACATACAGCATGTCTGTGGTATTACAGTTTTACAGGGGATGAGAAGAGCAATCAGGAAAAAACAAACAAAACATTCTCAGAAGGTCCCCTGTAGGGGCCAAAACAAAAGAGAGTTGAGCAACACTGCACAGGTTTAATAGTAGGTATGGGTGTCTGGTTACCTTCCCTCTCAATAGTTTTCTTTCTAGTTTTTTTCCTCTTGATTTTTTTCATTAATCTTCTCAAAGAAACTTAGCAGTCTTGTTTTGCTGTTTGTTGAGTGTGTCACACTGGTTTCTGCTTTAGGGACTTTGCCCTGCGGTTCTCTCTCCCTGACCTCTCCTCTTCCTCCTCCTCCTCCTCCTCCTCCTGGAGGGAGGGAGACCGTGGTGACTCACTCACTCCTATCTGTCACCTCCACAGAGGGCCTTCCCCAGCCATCCTGTGTCTCCTGCTCCCTGCATCTCTTCACAGCCTTTACCAGTGCACAAAATTCCACATATGATATTAATACATGTATAAAACTTTTGACTTAGTTTTTGCCTCCTTTGCTAGAATGAATCCTATCAAGGCAGGGACTTTCTTTTCTCATCACTTAGATATTCAGCCCCTAGAGCACGTCTGGCACACAGTAAGAACTTCTAAAATATTCATTGAATGAATGAATCCCCAGAAGGCCCACTGTCATTGCCTGTGGAAATATTTTACATTTGATGAATTGATAGAGAGTTGATATTTTTTCGTTTTTGAGTCTTTCCATTCAAGGACATGGCATTTCTCTCTGTATTATTTTCTTTTATGTTCTTTAGAAACATTAAAAAAAAAAAGTAAAACCTTCATGTTTGTTTTTGACATCGCTAGTTCGATTTATTTCTAACTATTTGAAGTTTATGGCGACTTCTCTTGAATGGAGATCTTTTAATTCTTCTGTTGTATTTTGTTATGTATATTAGTTTCCTGTTGCTGGTTTGACAAATTAGTGCAAATTTAGTGGATTAAAACAACACATATTGACTGTCTTATAGTTTTGGAGGTCAGAAGTCTGAAGTCAGTCTCTGGATACTGGGATGGTGTTCACAGGCCTGTGTTCCTTTTAGGGCTCCAGGGGAGAAGCCTTTTCCTTAGTGCTTCTGGTTTCCAGGGTCTGCCTACATTCCTGACTTGTAGCCCTGACTTCCATCTTTAAATCTCAGCAGGTGAACCTCTTCTTTGTCCTAACCTTCCTGTGAGGATCCCTGAAATTACCTTGAGCCTATCTGGCTAATCCAAGGTAACCTCCATATCTTAATCATCTCTACCAATCCTTCTGCCACATAAAGGAACAAATTTATAGGTTCCAGGGACTGGGGATTCATCATTCAGAATTCCATACTTGTTTTTGTAGGTATGTAGAAAATGATTTGGTTTTGTATATTTCTTTGAGCGGGGTGTACTTGCCAAACTCCTGTTATTTTGTATTTGTTTTTCAATTATTTTCAAACGATTCCATGTTTGGTTTCCAGTGATTCTCTTAGACTTACTGGCAGTGACATCATTTGTCCCTTTGTTTTTGGTATTTGTGGCTCAGTTTTCTTGCTACTTTTTCTACATTGCCTGGAATCTCCTGACTAATGCTAGATAACAGCTGAGACCAGGCATCCTTGAATTGTTTTTTCTCATTTTCTTTCTTTTTCTTTTTTTTTTTAATGGAATAAGGCTAAACAAGAGAAAGTTCTGTCCTTTAAGGTCCAGGTTTATTCTTTGGTAATTAAACCTTATATCAAATGTGCATACTAGGGATGATTTCTTTATCACATATTCTAACTTACATTGTTCTTAACTGTATAAGAAATCGCTTCATTATTTTACCACTGAGTATGGAAATTTCTAATAAACATTATTAAATTAAGGAGTTTTTATCAAATCAAGTCCAAGTTAATTGAGATTTTAAATCAGGAATGTATTAACCCTTATGATTATAAAAGTAACCATATGGTTTCTTTTAGCCTATTAATAGCTTTTCCAATAATGTTCCTTTTGTATTCTGGGAATAAGTCTTCCTTGGTCATGGAACATTGTTCTTTGAAAGGACTGCTGACTTCCCTTTGCTCATATTTTGTTTTGGATTTTTGTGTGTATATTGACAAGTGAGTCTGGCATAGTGAGTTCAGTGATGGATTGTGCTATTCTGTACCTCTTGGGCATGGTGAATGATCTAGTCATATTGAATGAATTGGGAAACTTTCCACTTCTTGTATTATCTGAAACTGTTTAAATAATATTGATAATAATAGTATTAATAATATTAAACATTATGTGTTTGAATGTTTCCAAAACACGGGGGCTCATGGACCACCACTCATTTCTACAACCATCTTTTATACCCAGCAGTGGTTTCATTGCCTTGGATCATCTATACTTCTTCACCTGCTCTGCCCTGGAACACTTTAAATATAGTTGTGACCTGGGCAATAGGTTTTCTCTGTGCAGAACTGCTCAATGCACAGATAGGGAGTCACATCTACCAACTTAGCTTCATTAATAGAAACCTGTCAGGCCAGAGAGGTATACAGTATAGCCTTGCCTCCCATGGGACTTACTTTTAGGTGGTTTGGATATTGTCTTTATTAAGCATTAATCATCTCAGTGTTCCTATGAAACTTCCTAGCAGGTCTGCTATATTATTTCTAGTTTAGGGGCAGAGATCATTGTTAACAGAAGTAACCTCTGATATCAGTTTGGAATAGGTAGTCTTTGTTTAAAAAAACTTGAGAAAGTCAATAAATGTAATTCATCACTTCAATAGACTTAAAGATAAGAACCACATGATCATCTCAAAAGATGCAGAAAAAGCATTTGACAAAATATAACACTCCTTCATGTTCAAAACACTAGAAAAAATAGGGATAACAGAAACATATCTCAAAATTGTAAAAGCTATTTATGCTAAGCCCCAGGTCAGCATCATTCTAAATGGAGAAAAATTGAAAGCATTCCCTCTAAGAACTGGAACAAGATAGGGATGCCCTCTTTCATCATTTCTATTGAAACACTAGCCAGAGCAATTAGACAGATGAAAGAAATTAAAGGGATACAGATAGGAAAAGAAGAACTCAAATTAGCACTATTTGCCAATGATATGATTCTATACCTAGAAGACCCAAAAAATTCCACCAGAAAACTTCTAGAACTAGTAAATGAATTCAGCAAAGTAGCAGGATACAAAACCAACACCAATAAATCAAAGGAATTTCTATATATCAGTGACAAATCCTCTGAAAGGGAAATGAGGAAAACTAACCTATTTACAATAGCCCAAACAAAATAAAATACTTGGGAATCAACCTAACACAAGAGGTGAAAGACCTCTACAATGAAAACTACAGAAAGCTAAAGAAAGAAGTAAAGAAGACTTTAGAAGATGGAAAGATCTCCCTTGTTCTTGGATAGGCAGAATTAATATTATCAAAATGACCTTACTACCAAAGCATTATACAGATTTAATGCAATTTAAATCAAAATCCCAATGACATCCCTCACAGAAATAGAAAAAGCAGTCAAGAAATTCATCTGGAAAAATAAGAGACCCAGAATAACTAAAGCAATCCTTAGCAGGAAGAGTGAAGCAAGTGGCATTACTATACCAGACCTTAAACTGTACTACAGAGCTATAGTAACAAAAACAGCATGGTATTGTCACCAAAATAGACTGGTAGACCAATAGTACAGAATAGAGGACACAGAGACTAACCCAAATAACTACAGTTATCTTATATTAGATAAAGGTGCCAAAAACATATACTGGAGAAAAGATAGCCTCTTCAACAAATGGTGCTGGGAAAACTGGAAACCCCTATGCAGCAAAATGAAATTAAACCCCTATCTGTCACCATGCACAAAGCTCAACTCAAAGTGGATCAAGGACCTAGGAATTAAACCATAGACCCTGTGTTTAATAGAAAATAAAAGTAGGCTCAAATCTCCATCATATTGGAGTAGGCCCCAACTTCTTTAATAAGACTCCTATAGCACAAGAATTAAAATCAAGAATTAATAAATGGGATGGATTCAAACTAAAAAGCTTCTTCTCAGCAAAAGAAACAATCAGTGAATAGAGAGCCTACAGCTTGGGAGAAAATTTTTACCCCTCATGCATCAGATAGGGCACTAATCTCTAGGGTATATAAAGAACTCAAAAAGCGAAGCACCAAAACAAACAAACAAACAAACAAACAAAAACCCCCAAACAACAACAACAACAAAAAAAACCAAATAACCCAATCAATAAATGGGCCAAGGACATGAACAGACACTTCTCAGAAGAGGACATATAATCAATCAACAAATATATGAAAAAATGTTCAACATCTCTAGCAATTAGAGAAATTCAAATAAAAACTACTCTAAGATTTCATCTCACTCCAGTCAGAATGGCAGCTATTAAGAATACAAACAACAATAAATGTTGGCGAGGATGTGGGGGAAAAGGCACACTCTTACAGTGCTGGTGGGATTGCAAAATGGTGCAGCAGTATGGTGATTCCTTGGAAAACTGGGAATGGAACCACCTTTTGACCCAGCTATCCCACTCCTCCATGTATACCCGAAGGACTTAAAAACAGCGTACTGCAGGGACACAGCCACATCAATGTTTATAGCAGCACAGTTCACAATAGCTAAACTGTGGAGCCAACCTAGATGTTCTTCAGTGGATGAATGGATAAAGAAAATGTGGCATATATACACAATGGAATATTACTCAGCAATAAAAGAGAATAAAACCATGGCTTTTGCAGGTAAATGGATGGAGTTGGAGAATGTAATGCTAAGTGCAGTTAGCCAATCCCAAAAAACCAAATGCTGAATGTTTTCTCTGATATAAGGAGGCTGATTCATACTGGGATTGGGGGTGGAGCATGGGAATATTAGATGAATTTTAGATAGGGCAAAGGGGTGGGAGGGGAATGAAGGAGGCATGGGGGTAGAAAAGACAGTGGAATGAGATGGACATCATTATCCTAAGTACATGTATGAAGACACAAATGGTGTGAATATACTTTGTATACAACCAGAGATATGAAAAATTGTGCTCTATATGTATAATATGAATTGTAATGCAATCTGCTGTCATATATAACAAATTAGAATTTTAAAAAATGGCAAAAAGCAAACAAAACAACAATAACAACAAAAAAATTTGAAGAGTGTGCCGCTACAATAAACTGTACCAAATTTGGACTAAGCTGTATGTTGATTGCCATGAAACTGAGCAGAAGCCAGGAAGTCCTTCTATGATCATAAGAGAGGTGGAAGCCTAAATCAAGAGAACTGCCCTTTCATCATGAAAAGCCCAACTGCCCCAAATACTGTGTTTTCAATTCCTCAAGGAGCAATTCTCTGCTTAGATGTACCTCTCATCTCAGGATTTCAAATTGATGCTTATTTGAATAAATAAAGATGTCCAAAACCCAGGACAGTAAGTTGTAATTTAAACTTAGTAAACCAAGGGAATCTGCAGTGAATAGAGCTATTTTCTCTAATTGGTTATCTTCAGATCTTAACTCTTTTATCAGGACTGATTTACCTAAATATAAAAGTAGTGTCTCTTGAATATTTCTACCACTAATTTATAAATTAAAATACTGTTGAATTCATCCTATGCAAATGTTTATTCTTGGAAAATGCTTCAATTAAAAAGTTAGTATTTTTTTTTGTATAGGGTGTAAACTGATTTCTCTCACCTTTCCACTTGCAGAAAAACAGATCATCAGTAATATTTCAGTATTTAATGAAACCTGTTTGAGATGGAGAAGTTTGAAGACAGATGATGCAGAAGAGATGTATTTAGTAAGTTACTGAATGTTACTTGTTTATAGATGCTTGTCCTGTAAACCTAAAAACTACTTCTATAGCTTCCATCATCAATAGAAATAGTTGCACCAAGAAGCAAGAAAACAGTACTTCTCCTGAAAGGCAGAAACCCTTGCAGGATGGTGAGAAAAATCATGTGCTCCTCTGTCCATACATCCTGGTGTAGATGCTCAGGCAGTGACTGTCCTTGAAAAGCATCCAGTTGTGTCTATTCAAACCAGTGTGTCTGAGCAGAATCTAGATGCATTGCCTGGAGACTCAGAGGGAACCTTTGAAGCTAGACATGGTAGTGAGTAAGAACCTGAGAAACCATGGGATAAGCTGCTACTAGAAGAAATTAGGAAGAAAAAGGTCCTTTGGCCTACGTGCTTGGATACCACTGGAAAGTGTAGGGTCACCATAAAGGGGTGAGCAGAGGAGAAAATTTTCTTCTGAGTTTTACCTGCTAGGTGTATCTTAAGTCAGGTTCTGCTTAGTTCAGATTCTTAATTTGATTTCCAGGAAAATGTTTTTGGCCTTGCTCTTGTTTTACCAACAGGCTTCCGTGTCAGGCATGCACACTAGATATGTGAGGCCAAGAAACAGCACGTTGCCAGCACTGAGGCTTCAGTCTTGTGCATTTTTATTTAAATACTGATGTATAATCCTCATATTGTAAGCACAATATATACAGTATTGCAGCTTTACTGTTTGCTTACTATTACATTTTATGTTTTGAAGAAGCACAGTTGGGAGGGTGGGAGAGGAAGGAAGCTCATGCCAGATATCAGGTATCAAGGCACCCAGAGCCTTTCAATCCAGCAGTTTACCCGGTGAACTTTTTTTATGTTTTAGTTTCACATTTGGGGCCAGAGATGGTATCAGAAGGAATTTTCTCAGGAAATGATCTTTAATACCACTACCAGCAGCCAAGCTCCTGAGATGTGCCTGGACCTGTATCCGGGTACCAACTACAATGTCAGCCTCTGGGCTTTGTCTTCAGAACTTCCTGTGGTCATCTCCCTGACAACCCAGATAGCAGGTAAATCTTGAATAACAGCATTTGGATTAACCAAGTCACCATAGAGTTGTTGATAGGCCTAGGTAAAGAGGAACACTGTAGTGTACAATGAATCAAAATGCATTCTGCTGTCATATATACTTAATTAAAATAAATAAATAAACAAATGTAAAAAAAGGAGGAACACTGTTGCTTTCTCTCATTATACAGTGAACAGAGGGGGGGGGGGGAGGG